>NW_020886229.1:5582-7074 GCF_003945725.1 Corapipo altera
CCCCCCCCTCAGCTGCTCCGGGGGTCCCGGCGGGTGCTGCCCCTCCCCCTCTGGAGGGGTCTCCTGTCCCTGTCCCTGTTCGGCCAGTTCGCGGTGGGGCGGGGCCAGAGCGCCGTGAGGGGCGTGGCCGAGCGGCTACGGGGGCGGGGCCTCCGCACCATGTTGGCCCTGCCCCTGGAGGGGGAGGGGCCGGAAGGGGAGGGGTGAGTGATGGAGAGGGGTGGGGTCACTTGTGGGGTTTGGGGGTCACTTGTGGGGCAGGGAGGGGGTTTGGGGGTCACTTGTGGCATCTGGGGGTCACTTATGGGGTTTGTGGGTCACTTATGGGGCAGGGAGGGGGTTGGGGGTGAATTATGGGGTTGAGAGTCACTTATGGGGTCTGGGGGTCACTTATGGGGTTTGGGGTCACTTATGGGGTCTGGGCCTCACTTATGGGGCTTGGGGGTCACTCATGGGATCTGGGGGTCACTTATGGGGTCTGGGGGTCATTTATGGGGTTTGGGGTCACTTATGGGGTTTGGGGTCACTCATGGGGTTTGGGGTCACTCATGGGATCTGGGGGTCACTTATGGGGCTTGGGGGTCACTTATGGGATCAGGGGGTCACTCCTGGTGTCGGGGGTCACGTGTGGGGCAGGGAGGGGGTTTGGGGTCACTCATGGGGTCTGGGGGTCACTTATGGGGCTTGGGGGTCACTTATGGGGTCAGGGGGTCACTCCTGGTGTCCGGGCTCACGTGTGGGGCAGGGAGAGCTGGTTCGAGGCGAACCGTGGGGCGGCCCTGCAATGTGTGGGGCTGGCGGCGGGGGCGGGGCCCGAGCCCGCGATGCAGCTCAAGGTGACGGCGCTGCTCAGCCAGAGGCTCTGCGTGAGTGGGGGGGACCCCAAAGTGTGGGGCGGGACCCACAAGTGGGGATCAACCCCATAAGTGTGGGTTTGGAGTTCTGGGGTGGGATCTGTGGGGTGGGACCCATAAATGGGGGGTGGGACCCCCAAGTGTGGGGTGGGATCTGTGGGGTGGGATCTGTGGGGTGAGACCCCCAAGTGTGGGGTGGGATCTGTGGGGTGGGATCTATGGGGTGAGACCCCCAAGTGTGGGGTGGGATCTGTGGGGTGGGATCCCCAAGTGTGGGGCGGGATCTGTGGGGTGGGACCCACAAGTTTAGGAGGGGACCCCCAAGTGTGGGGTGGGATCTGTGGGGTGGGATCGATGGGGTGGGACCCCCAAGTGTGGGGTGAGATCGATGGGGTGGGACCCCCAAGTGTGGGGTGAGATCTATGGGGTGGGACCCACAAGTGTGGGGTGGGATCTGTGGGGTGGGACCCCCAAGTGTGGGGTTGGATCTGTGGGGTGAGACCCCCAAGTGTGGGGTGGGACCCATAAATGTGGGGTGAGATCTATGGGGTGGGACCCACAAGTGTGGGGTAGGATCTGTGGGGTGAGACCCCTGAGTGTGGGGTTGGATCTGTGGGGTGGGACCCCCAAGTGTGGGG
>NW_020886230.1:0-7071 GCF_003945725.1 Corapipo altera
GCCCCGGCCCGGGCCCTTACCGGGGCGCTGCTGCGTGTCCGCGGGCCGGCTGGCGCAGGGTGCCGCGTGCTGCTGGTCGGCGCCCTGCGCGGCCGGCACGGCGGCCGGCGGCATCTCGCCCGCTCGGATGACCATGGGCCCGCGAAGGACAGCGCCGTCCGCCCGCCCCACGTGGTGCGGCCCCGCCGCCGCTACGGCGCCCGCCACGGCCCAACCCCCGCGCCCGCAGCGCCTTAAAGGGGCCGCGCGCCCCGCGCCGGGACCGGCCCCGCACGGCTCCCGACAGACCCGCACGGGCCCCGCACAAGTCCCGCACAGCCCCTGCACGGCCCCGCCTCCCGGCTCGCGGCCAGGGAGGCCCCGCAGGCCCCGGTGAAGGTCACCGGCTGCCTGCGACCTTCCCGGAGGCCGCAAGGGCGCCGGGGGTCACGGGGGTCACGGGGGTGACGCCGCGCCCGGCCGGGCCCGGGGGGCCGCGGGTGTCCCGGCCTCGTGTGCCCGCAGCTCGGGGCCGGCCCTGTCACTCCAGGCCCTGATAATGATCCCCCCCATTGACCTGCGGGCCCCCTGTAAGGACTGGGGGGCCACTCTAAGTTCTCCCCAGAGCTCTGAAGGGGCTCTGGGTGGTGAGGTAGGAGCCAGGCCTGGGACGGAGGCAGAGATGCTCATGGTTTGTGGCTGGAGGTCCTGGGTGCTGGGGCAGGACAGTACAAACCTCTGCAGATTTCAATCTCTTTATTAAGAAAAAGGCATATTACAACAATTCCTAAAGTACAGCTCCATACTCTAGTTTCTGATGTTAACACATTTTGAAAAGCACTTGGTTAAAAAGCAAAGTCAACATGAACATCATCATGGCAAATAATGGTGACATGTAGCAAAATGAACATTCAAATAAAGCAGAGCAGTGTCAAACCTTTGGCATCTGTCCCTCCATGGCGCTCCCCAGCATGAGGCACAGGCGTTTATTGTTCTCACTGAGCTTTGCTAACTCAGCCAAGGACAATATTTTTGTTCCAACGAAACTGCAGCTGCTCTGGGACCAGGGGAACAGGTACCATGGGTGCTGCCTTCCTCCTTCCTCTGCCAGAGCCCTCCTCACGGTCCCAGCACAGCTCCGGCCAGGAAGGGGTGATGTCCCCACGCTAGGAGGGTTAGACCCTCTGCACAGACTGGGGTGACAGTGACTCTGAAACATAAAGACAGTGCTTGTCCCCACAGGGCTGCAGAAAGAGTCTGCTGCTTGAGACATGCAAAGATTTTGGGTATTCCCATGGCCCAATAGTCTAAGTCCTGCAATAATTGTAATGACAGGAAAGGGGAGCTTTTTTTGGAAGTCGCAAGATCAGGGAAATCAGGAAGAGCCAGGAGGCATCACCACACCCTGTCCAGGGAGGACCAGGCACCACTTGGGTGTGGGTTGGGTGCACTTCTTGCACACTGGCAGCTTCATGCCCCTGTTCCTGCCCGAAGGGGCGAGGGGAGGGAGGGCGAGAGGAAGGGATCGGATGTGGTGGCAGTACCGAGTGTGCCCTTCCAGGTGCTTCTGTCCAGAGGCACCGTCCCTTCATGTGGCTGGGAGAGCAACATCCCTGCAGGGCAGGAGGAGAGGAGACAGAGGCAGAAACAGGGCCCTGGGGAGCAAAGGGCACCTCTGACAGCAAGGGGACACAGCGCTTTGATCTTTGTGCTTTTACAGGCTTCAATGTCTGGGAGCTCCTCCACGGCCGCTGTGCTCATCGATCCCAGGCTCCTCCTGCTCACCCAGCCTGGCACACTGGCACTGCTGATCTTATCCACAGCATGAGGCAATCCGTGGGCATAAGGCAGTTCTCTCTCCTCCTGTTGCATTCCCTGTAGGACTTGGCAGCCAGGCACTGACAGTGCAGGAGAGTGACAAGAACAGGCGTGCACCGAGGCAGCTGTGGCATCAGTACAGTGAGACTGGCTCGTCACGGCTGCTGGGACATGAGGGCTGCTGTTCTAGGAAAAAGGCAGGTCATGGGGCTTCACTGGGGCAGCAGGAGCCAGTTCACAAGGCTGCACACAAGGACTCAGAAAGGTTCACATAAGCCCTGTAAATGGAAGTCCTTTGTCATGCTGCTGATTTACCTTCCCGGTGGGGAGAGCTCGGGGAGAACTTGGGAAGTGCTGGCCAGAGCTGCAATGCTGCTGCTCCTCTGCCTTCTGGGAGCTCATTTTAGGGAACTTGTGCATGGAGATGCACTGTGCAGAGCAGAGCACTCCCTGCACACCACCGGCTCCGGCCGGTTCATGCTGTGTCACTACCAGCTTTCCTGGGCACCCGGAGAGACCACCCCTCAGCCCCTCCAGAGCACCCATCAGCTGGGCCCTGAACCCAGCTTCACTTGCCATAAGGCGGTTCACAGAAAGCCTTGGGCTCTGCCTTGGGCAAAGCTTCCCCAAGCAGTGGGGCCTGGCCCCAGTGCAGACAGTCTCTGCACAGAGCCATGCAGCAGTGGGAAGGTTAGGAGGCTAGCAGGGATAGGAAGGATGCAGCCGGAAGCACTTAGATTAATCCCAGCAAACACATTCAGAAAATATGGCTTTTTAGTTAACAGGGTCAAGAGGGAGAACTTCCTGACTGATCTGTACGGGGTTGAAATAAGTCCAGGGGAGTGCACACCCCTCGCCAGAACCGCCTCTGCTGCAGCAAGTGCAGCGGGCACATCTCACCCACCCACCACTCACCCCACACCTGCCGCAAGGTGCATTTGCAACATCACTTTCTCAGACAGCATTAGGAATAATAATAATAATAATAATAACAACAATAATAATAATAATAATGAAAAGATATTAGCAAACCCAACACATTAAATCCATGAGCCTTGGCAGAGCTGCAGAATAAAAGGGGGAGCAGAGGAGAGGAGCCCGGCTGTTAGTCAGTAGACGACTCTCAGCACGTGATGTTTTACACACAAGACGTTTAACAACCGAGCGTTATTGCTATGCTTCCATTTCCAGTCTAATCATTAAGCTTTACAAGTCAACATCAAACACTGCCTGTTCCATACAGAGCACGTAGGTGTTGGCGGTTGCACTCCTTGGTCTGTGCTCTCAGGTGTGTGGAGCAGGTCAAAGCTGTGTGCACCCTTTGGGTTCCCAAGGAGTCCAGAGCACAGACTAAATGCACCTACAGATGCCTGTTACACCTTATAGGCTAAGGGCTCACTTACAGTGTGAGTGGGGGGTGGGTCTGTTAGAGCCCCTGGCACAAGGAGGGGAGGACAGGCCCTGCCTGTGCTCCGGCAGCTCCTGGGCTTGCAGTATCTCCAGCAGCCTTCTCAGTAAAAAATAGGAACAGTGTCTTTTTGATTTTTTTTTTATGATCTCTTTGATCATTTTATATAAATACAAAGATTAAAATAATTTATCTCAACATCATTTCTATTACAATCATACAGTGTATTCCCTTCAAAACAAGTGCCTGTATGTGTGTGTATATATATATATATATATATATAAGTGTATATATAGTATCTCTAGAGCTATCCTCTCCCCCAGAAAAGCAGCAGTGACTGAAGCAGGTACAGCACGCAGGAGCTGATCCTTCCGGCTGTGAGGCAAATGCACCCAGGGAAAAGCACAGGCCTTACCCTGACAACTCATTTCCAAGCACATTACGTTGGCATGAAGGGGGAACTGGGGTGCTCCCTCTCCATCCCCTTGGGAAACATTCCCCTTGCTGCAGGTGGCTCTGCCTGCCTGGCCGTGGGCTCTGGGGCTCCAGGCCTGCCCAGCTGCCCACCCGCACCAGGAGCACTGGGAGGAGGAAAAGGCATCGGGGGACTGGGAATGGGGTCAACTCCTTGAGCAAGCTGCTAATTAGTGGTGGAGAGGAAAAGATCCCGCAGCTCAAACAGGGCTGCTTCATTTACATACTAGGCACTATGGATGATGATTGTTAGGAAGGTATTTACATAGAACAAGGATCATACCTCTCTCTCCCTCCCCTTTTCAATGCTCGGGTCAGTCATGAACTCCATGATCTCATCAAGGAGTTTGTAATAAAAATGCATCACATTGTGTCTATCGGGATTGTCTAGGAAGGACGGGAGAAGCAGCTGTGCACACCACAGCTGCAGGAACAGCTGAGCACGCAGGGACATGCATTGCCCTCTTTCACCTTAACAGAGAGACAAATTCTCAGCAGAACCTCTCAGAACCTGAGAGAAACAGCAATTTCCAGAGGCCAAGGGCACCTCATGGGAATGGCATCCCTGGAACCACGACGCTGCAGCCCTGGGGCTGCTCCTGCAATGCCTGACAAACCCCTCTTGCTGCCCCTGTGGGTGGGTGACAGCAGGGCCCCCAGCACAGCTGGCTCACCCCAGAGCTGGGGCATGGCAGAGCCTGCCTTAGATCACTGTGCAAAGGGAAACAGGTGGGAAGCATTGCACAGCCTTACCAGGAGCCAGGCTCTGGGGTGTTCTCTCTTGTGCAACTGCAGCCAGTGCTCATGGCCCAGCGGGGTGCTACCAGTGCCCCCCCACTGCCCTGCACCCCGCTGGCCCCAGGCATGCAGCCCGGGCATGCAGTGCTCTGCCAGGGCCTGTGAGTGCCCTGGACATCCTCTGTGTAGCCTCCTGCAGGGCTGACAGTCTGGGAGGGCCGGTGGTGGCTGGTGGGGACTCTGTGCTCCTGAGGCAGCAGTTCCAGACACGTCAGGGGCTTCAAAAATTTCCTGCTAGAGCTTTTGTGCCCCAGGAGCTGCACACCTTGGCCGGCCTTCAGCCAGGGCAGCTGCTGCCTGGGTCCTGCAAGGAGGGTCCTGTCCAGCATGGCTTTGCTGCACTTCTTCCCAAACCCAGGGACGTGTTAGGGACCATGGGAGCAGCTGGGGAGTGCTGAGGGTCCAAGCCCTCAGGGGTGCCCTGGGGGAGCAAGAGGGGTCTTGCCCTCCAAAGCCTGACTATTCACATCACAGCCAAAGAAAATGTACAAAAGCTGCTAATTTCTGCCCTGCTAGTGCAGCTCACATGCTTCAGGGTTCATTTTTACCAAAGAGCTGGCCTGGGCACTGCTGCTGCAAATCTCATAAAAGCATTTTAATAGAGTATATAAATATTGAACTACAAAAATAGACAGCTCTGACTGTACGGGCACACTGTGGCTGAGCGGGGGCAGGCCAAGCCTCACTAGTCTATGATGGTGACGTCTTTGAAGAGGTTTCAAACTGAACTGGAAGGAAATGGGGTCTGATCGCCCCTGCAGCTCCCTCCTGCCTGTGCCAGCCGTGGAGGCAGCGAGGGTCCCGTGGGAGGCTGCTGCCCACCACCCAGGCAGGGCACTGGCTGCGGGCAGGGGTCGGGTCCCGGCTGGTGTCACTGCCTCAGCACAGCCGGGCCAGCCAGGGCTGGCAGCCCACGCGCTGGGGTGAAACCTGCCCCTTGGATTGCCCTGAGCAGCACAGGCCCTGAGCAGCGAGACCTTTGCCCTGCCTGGCCACCGGAGCCCTCCCCTCCTAAGGGTGTTTCACAACACCCACAGAATGGATTGTAAAGCTGACAGTTTGGCTGGAGACCGGGCAAGGTTGCCCCAGCAGGGTGAAGGCAGCTGCCTACGGCTGCTGTGCTGGGAGGGACGGGAGGTGATGAGGGAGGACTGGGGGGCTGATCAGCCCTTGGTGGCAAACCCAGACCTGGCTGTTAGATGTGACTAAGAACTGAAATGCTGGTGCCGAGAGCCCTGCTCAGGGGGCACAGGGAACAGCCCTGCTCCAGCAGCACATGGAGCGTGGCTGTGGCAGGCAAGGAGCCACGGGGGACTCGTGGGACAGGTGCTCCCAGCTCTTGTGCAGCCACCTTGTCTGAGTCCTGTGTGTGAATGTAATGTGGGGGAAATCCGTGTGGAGACATGGTTTGGAGACAGCCAAACTGCTGCACAGGAGAGTGCGGGATGGGACCTGGCCGGCACGGCAGCACTGTCCCTGTGGAAGGGGATCCTTCTGTCACCCACAGGATGGACTGTTGTTCAGCTGCCTGCATCCTGGAGAACCTTCCTGGTGATGTCCTGGGCCCTCTCTAGGCCAGCCCAGTGTCGGTGATGCCCGGGGTTGGAGGCCTGGCTGAGCTCATCCCACTGTGCCAAGCCACACGCTGCCCACCCCGTTGCTGCTGCACACACACCTCCTGGCACCCCTGGCTGGAGAAAACACATCTGGTGCCCACTCTGAGGGCAACAGCAGCAGGAAGATCTCCTCATTACAAAAATGCTTGCTTGCTTCTTTCTTTTTCTTTCCTTCTTTCTTTCTTTCTCTCTTTCTTTTTCTTTCTTTCTCTCTCTTTCTTTCTTTCTTTCTTTTTTTTTCCTTTCTTTCTTTCTTTCTCTCTTTCTCTCTTTCTTTCTTTCTTTTTCTTTCTTTTCTTTCTTTCTTTTCTTTCTTTCTTCTCTTTCTCTCTCTCTTTCTCCTTTTCTTTCTCTCTCTCCTTCTTTCCTTGGAAGCTCTGGACAGGTGCTGGACCATGTCCCCTCCACAGCCCAGGTGGTGGGTGCTCCCCTGTCCTGCAGCTTTGCCGGTGCCACCCTCGGCTCAGACCCTTCGGGCAGAGGAGTCCCCCCGCTGTCCTGTGGGTGGGAGGTGCATGCAGGGCGGCCGCTTTCTGCTGCCCCTTTCCCCCCCGAGGGGATGGGGAAAAGAACCTTGGCCGGCGCCCGCCCCGGTGCTGCCAGGCTCAGGCCTTCCCGGCCGGTCGGGCCACGCTGTCCCCTATTCCTGGGCCTATTCCTGGGCCCGGGGGGCACCGTGGGCACCGGCCCCCTGCCTCTTTCCGGGCTCACCCTTGGCCGACCTGGCCCTGGCCGCCGGGTCCTGCAGGGGCTGCCGGGGCGGCCGCTGCCCCCGGGCGCTGCCGGCCGGGCCGCGGGGCTGGGCGGGGGGCTCGGGGGGCTCCGGGGACAGGCGCTGCGGGGCGCGGGGCCGCGACGTGTAGAGGAAGAGGGCCGGGTCGGGCATAGCATCGTGCTCCTCCGGCACCGGGTCCCTGGGCCGGCCGCCGTCCCCGGGCAGGCGCCGGGCGGGCGCTCTGTGGCCGCGGCGCCGGGGCC
>NW_020886231.1:0-3165 GCF_003945725.1 Corapipo altera
ATGAGATCAGTGCCATGATGAAGTCTGCAACATTATGACATGGCTGGGATATATGATGTCAGTGCCATGATGATGCCTGCACAATTATGACATGTCTGGGTTTTATGAGGTCAGTGTCATGATGAGGTCTGCACCATTATGACATGGCTGGGCTTTTTGAGGTCACTACCATGATGATGCGTGGACTTCTGTGACATGGTTAGACTTTATGAGGTCACTGCCGTGATGATGCGTGGACCTCTATGACATGGCTGGGCTTTATGACGTCAGTGCCTTAATGATGCCTGCACCATTATGACATGGCTGGGATCTATGATGTCAGAGCCATGATGAGACCTGAACGATTATGCCATGGCTGGGCTTTATGAGGTCAGTGCCATGATGATACGTGGTGCTCTGTGACGTATCAGGACTTTATGAGGTCAGTTGCTAGGATGTTACCTGCACCATTATGACATGGCTGGGATCTATGAGGTCAGTGCCATGATGATACCTGCACAGTTATGACATGGCTAAGTTTTATGAGGTGAGTGCCATGATGAGGTCTGCACCATTATAACATGACTCGACTTTATGACGTCACTGCCATGATGATGCGTGGACCTCTATGACATGGTTAGAGTTTATGAGGTCGCTGCTATGATGATTTGTGGACCTCTATGACATGGCTGGGCTTTAGGGGGTCAGGACCATGATGAGTCCTGCACCTTTGTGACATGGTTTGAGTTTATGATGTCAGTGTCAGGATGATTAGTGGACCTCTATGACATGTCGGGGCTTTATGAGGTCAGTGCCATGATGAGGTCTGCGCTATTATGACATGGTTGGGCTTTATGAGGTCAGTGCCATGATGATACCTGCACAATTATGACATGATAGGGTTTTATGAGGTCCGTGCCATGAGGTCTCCACCATTATGACATGGTTGGGTTTTATGAGGTCAGTGCCATGATGATACGTGGACCTCTATGACATGACTGGACTTTATGAGGTCAGTGCCATGATGAGACCTGCACCATTATGACATGGTTGGGTTTTATGAGGTCAGTGCCATGATGAGGTCTGCACCATTATGACATGGCTCGCCTTTATGAGGTCACTTCCATGATGATGCGTGGACCTCTATGATATGTCTGGACTCTATGAGGTCAGTGCCATGTAGATACCTGGACCTCTATGACATGTTTGCGCTTTATGACGACAGTGCCTTGATGATACCTGTACCATTATGACATGACCGGGATCTATGAGTTCAACGCCATGCTGATGCCTGCACCATTATAACATGACTGGGCTTGATGAGGTCAGTGCCATGATGAAGCGTGGACCTCTATGACATGACTGGACTTTATGAGGTGAGTGCCATGATGAGACCTGCACCATTATGACATGGTTAGACTTTATGAGGTCAGTGTCAGGATGATGCGTGGACCTCTGTGACATATCTATGATCTATAAAGTCAGTGCCATGATGAGGTCTGCACCATTATGTTATGGCTGGCCATTATGAGGTCACTGCCATGATGATGCGTGGACCTCTATGACACGGTTGGGCTTTATGACGTCAGTGTCATGATGAGTTCTGCACTATTATTACATGGCTGGGCTTTTTGAGGTCAGTACCATAACGATGTGTGGACTTCTATGACATGGCTGGACATTATGAGTTCTGTGCCATGATGGGACCTGCACCATTATGACATGACTGGGCTTTATAAGGTCACTACCATGATGAATCCTACACACTTATGAAATGGTTGGGGTATATGAGGTCAGTGTGAGGATGATTCTTGGACCTCTATGACATGTCTGGGTTCTATGAGGTCAGTGCCATAATGAGGCCTGCACCATTATGACATGGTTTGGCTTTATGAGATCACTGCCATGATGAAGTCTGCACCATTATGACAGCGTTGGGATCTAAGAGGTCAGTGCCATGATGATGCCTGCACAATTATGACATGTCTGGGTTTTATGAGGTCAGTGCCATGATGAGGTCTGCACCATTATGACATGGTTCGACTTTATGAGGTCACTGCCATGATGATGCGTGGACCTCTATGACACGTCTGGGCTTTATGACGTCAGTGCCTGGATGATGCCTGCACCATTATTACATGGCTGGGATTTATGAGGTCATTACCATGATGATGCCTGCACCATTATGACATTACTGGACTTTATGAGGTCAGTGCCATGATGACTCCTGCACCATTATGACATTCCTGGGATCTATGAGGTCAGTGTCAGGATGATGCGTGGACCTCTGTGATATGTCTGGGATTTATGAGGTCAGTGCCATGATGAGATCTGCACCATTATGACATGACTTGGTTCTATGAGGTCAGAACCATGATGAGAACTGTACCGTTATGACATGACTGGGCTTTATAAGGCCAGTGTTATGATAATGGCTGTACATTAATGACATGGCTGGGCTTTATGAGGTCAGTGGTATAATGATGCGTGGAGCTCTGTGACATGTCTGCGCTTTCTGAGGTCAGTGCCATGATGAGGCCTACACCATTATGACATGGTTGGGTTTTATGAGGTCAGTGTCAGGATGATGTGTGGAGCTCCATGACATGTCTTGCCTTTATGAGGTCAGTGCCATGATGGTGCGTGGACCTCTAAGAAACAGTTGGGCTTTATGAGGTCAGTGCCATGATGATGCCTGCACCATTATGACATGGTGGGACATTATTAGGTTAGAGTCAGGATGATGCGTGGACTTCTATGACATGCCTGGGCTTTTTGAGGTCACTGCTATGATGAGACCTGCACCATTATTTCATGGTAGGGCTTTTTGAGGTTAGTGCCGTGATGATGCCTGCACAATTATGACATGGTTGGGTTTTATGAGGTCAGTGCCATGATGATGCGTGAACCTCTTTGGCATGGCTGGGCTTTTTGATGTCACTGCCTTGATGATCCCTGCACCATTATGACATGACTGGGATCTTTGAGGTCAATGCCATGATGATGCGTGGACCTCTGTGACATGGCTGGGCCTTATGAAGTAAGTGCCATGATGATGTGAGGACCTCTATGATATGGTTGGGGTTTATGAGGTCAGTGCCATGATGATGTTTAGACCTCTATGACATGGTTTGGCTTTATGATGTCAGTGCCATGATGAGGACTGCATCATTATGGCATGACTCG
>NW_020886231.1:3175-7070 GCF_003945725.1 Corapipo altera
CTCTATGACATGACTGGGCTTTATGACGTCAGTGCCTTGATGATGCCTGCACGTATATGACGTGGCTGGGTTTATGAGGTCAGTGCCATGATGAGGCCTGCACCATTATGACATGACTGGGTTTTATGAGGTCAGTGCCATGATGAGGCCTGCAGCATTATGACATGGATGGGTTTTATGATGTCAGTGCCATGATGAGGTCTGCGCCATTATTACATGGCTGGGATTTATGATGTCACTGCTGTGATGATGCGTGGACATCTATGATATGGATGTGCTTTATGATGTCAGTCCCTTGATGATGCCTACACTATTATGACATGACTGGTATCTATGAGGTCAGTGCCATGATGATGCCTGCACCACTATGACATGACTGGGATTTATGAGGTCAGTACCGTGATGATGCCTGCATAATTATGACATGGCTGGGCTTTATGAGGTCAGTGCCATGATGAGACCTGCACCATTATGACATGACTGGGTTTTATGAGGTCGGTGCCATGATGAGGCCTGCACCATTATGACATGTCTGGGCTTTATGACGTCAGTGCCATGATGAGGTCTCCACCATTATGACATGACTGGTCATTATGAGGTCACTGCCATGATGATGCGTGGACCTCTCTGACATGGTGAAACTTTATGAGGTCACTCCCATGATGATGCGTGGACCTCTATGACATGACTGGGCTTTATGACTTAAGTGCCTTGATGATGCCTGAACCATTATGACGTGGCTGAGTTCTATGACGTCGGCTCCATGATGATGACTGCACCATTATGACATGACTTGACTTTATGAGGTCAGTGTCGTGATTATGCCTGCACGATTATGACAAGCCTGGGTTTTATGATGTCAACGCCATGGTGATGCGTGGACCTCTATGACATGGTTAGACTTTATTAGGTCAATACCATGATGATGCGTGGACCTCTATGACATGGCTGGACTTTATGACGTCAGTGCCGTGATGAGGCCTGCACCATTATGACATTGTTGGGCTTTATGAGGTCAGTGTCAGGATGATGCATGAACCTCTATGAAATGGCTGGGTTTTATGTGGTCAGTGCCATGATGAACTCTGCACCATTTTGACATGGCTGGACTTTATGAGGTAAATGCCATGATGAGGTCTGCACCATTATGACATGGCTGAGTTTTATGAGGTCAGTGCCATGATGATGCCTGCACAATTATGACATGACTGGGCTTTATGAGGTCAGTACCATGATGAGGTCTGCACAGTTATGACATGGCTGGACTTTATGAGGTCAGTACCATGATGAGGTCTGCACCATTATGACATGACTGGGCTTTATGAGGTCACTACCATGATGATACGTGGACCTCTATGACATGGTTAGACTTTATGAGGTCACTGTCATGATGATGCGTGGACCTCTATGACATGGGTGGGCTTTATGATGTCAGTGCCTTGATGATACCTGCACCATTATGACATGGTTGAGTTTTATGATGTCAGTGCCATGATGATGTATGCACCATGTTGACATTACTCAGCTTTATGAGGTCACTGCCATGATGATGCGTGGACCTCTATGACATGACTGGGATTTATGAGGTCAGTGCCTTGATGATGCCTGCACCATTATGACATGACTGGACTTTATGAGGTCAGTTCCTTGATGATGCCTGCACCATTATGACATGTTTGGTCTTTATGAGTTCAGTGTCAGGATGATGCGTGGACCTCTATGACATGACTGGGCTTTCTGAGGTCAGTGCCATGATGAGGTCTGCACCATTATGACATGACTGGTCATTATGAAGTCACTGCCATGATGATGCGTGGACCTCTCTGACATGGTGAAACTTTATGAGGTCACTCCCATGATGATGCGTGGACCTCTATGACATGGCCGAACTTTATGACGTCAGTGCCGTGATGAGGCCTGCACCATTATGACATGGTTGGGCTTTATGAGGTCAGTGTCAGGATGATGCGTGGACCTCTATGAAATGGCTGGGTTTTATGTGGTCAGTGCCATGATAAGCTCTGCACCATTTTGACATGGCTGGACTTTATGAGGAAATGCCATGATGAGGTCTGCACCATTATCACAGGGCTGAGTTTTATGAGGTCAGTGCCATGATGATGCCTGCACAATTATGACATGGCTGGGCTTTATGAGGTCAGTACCATGATGAGGTATGCACAGTTATGACATGGCTGGACTTTATGAGGTGTACCATGATGATACGTGGACCTCTATGACATGGTTAGACTTTATGAGGTCACTGTCATGATGATGCGTGGACCTCTATGACATGGGTGGACTTTATGATGTCAGTGCCTTGATGATACCTGCACCATTATGACATGGTTGAGTTTTATGATGTCAGTGCCATGATGATGTATGCACCATGTTGACATTGCTCAACTTTATGAGGTCACTGCCATGATGATGAGTGGACCTCTATGACATGGCTGGGATTTATGAGGTCAGTGCCTTGATGATACCTGCACCATTATGACATGACTGGACTTTATGAGGTCAGTGCCTTGATGATGCCTGCACCATTATGACATGTTTGGTCTTTATGAGTTCAGTGTCAGGATGATGCGTGGACCTCTATGTCATGACTGGGCTTTCTGAGGTCAGTGCCATGATGAGGCCTGCACCATTATGACATGGCTGGTCTTTATGAATTAAGTGCCTTGATGATGCCTGCACCATTATGACATGGCTGGGTTCTATTACGTCAGTGCTATGATGATGCCTGCACTATTATCACCTGGCTGTGCATTGTGTGGTCAGTGCCATGATGAGTCCTGTAGCATTATGACATTACTGGGTTTTATGAGGTCACTACCATGATGAGGTCTGCACCATTATGACATGGTTCGACTTCATGAGGTCACTGTCATGATGATTCGTGGACCTCTATGACGTAGCTGGGCTTTATGAGGTCAGCGCCATTGTGATGTCAGCACCATTATGACATGTTTGGACTTTATGAGGTCAGTGCCATGATGAGGTCTACACCATTATGACATGACTCGACTTTATGAGGTCACTGCCATGATGATGTGTGGGCCTCTGTGATATCGTTAGTCTTTATGAGGTCACTGCCATGATGATGCGTGGACCTCTATGACATGGCTTGGCTTTATGACATCAGTGCCTTCCTGATGCCTGTACCATTATGACATGGCTGGGATCTATGACGTCTGTGCCATGATGATGCCTGCACCATTATGACAAGACTGGTCTTTATGAGGTCAGTGCCATGCTGAGCCCTGCACCATTATGACATGGCTGGGTTTTATGAGGTCAGTGCCCTGATGATGCCTGCACCATTATTACATGCCTGGGGTTTATGAGGTCAGTGCCATGATTAGGTCTGTACCTTTATGACATGACTCGGCTTTATGAGGTCAGTGTAAGGATGATGCGGGGACCTCTAAGTAATGTCTGGACTATATGAGGTCAGTGCCATGATGAGACCTGTTCCATTATGACATTGCTCGGTTTTATGAGGTCAGTGCCATCATGATGCCTGCACAATTATTATATGATTGGGTTTTATGATGTCAGTGCCATGATGAGGTCTGCACCATTATGACATTATTCGGCTTCCTGAGGTCACTGCCATGATGATGCTAGGACCTCTATGATATGGCTGGACTTTATGACGTCTGTGCCTTGATGCTGCCTGCACCATTATGTCAGGGCTAGGATCTATGAAGTCAGTACCATGATAATTCCAGCACCATTATGACATGGATGGGCTTTATGAGGTCATTGCCATGGTGAGACCTTCACCATTATGCAATGTTTGGGCTTTATGTGGTCAGTGTCAGGATGATGCGTGGACCTCTATCACATGTCTGGACTTTATGAGATCTGTTCCATGATGAGACCAGCA
>NW_020886232.1:0-7067 GCF_003945725.1 Corapipo altera
TTCCCGGCCCCGCCCGTTTTCCTCCAAAGGGAAGGAAATCCCAAAGGCTTTGAACCTTTTTGACCCCCGGGGAGGGGGCGGAGAAAGGGTCGGAATGAGGAAATTCCGGGGATTCCAGAGGCCGCGAGATTCCAGAGGCCGGGAGAGCCCCGGAATTCCCGAGCCGAGAGACGGGGGAGATGGCGATGATTTGCCTGGAAATCACCCGCGCGGTGAAGATCAAGGTCTCCAACAGGACCCGGGGGGTCACCTTGGAGAGCCCCAGGTGAGGGGGGGGACCAGGGAGGACCCCCGGGGTGCCAAAGGGGCGGGTCCGGGTGGGATCTTCATCATCTTCAGCATCTTCAGCATCTTCACCCTGGGGTGGGACCTTCATACCCGGGGGGGGTCATATCCCAGGGGTGGGTCCATCCCCTGCTGCTCCCACCCAGCACCTCCCAGTGATCCCAGCACCTCCCAGTGACCCCAGCACCATCTCCCACTGATCCCAGCACCATCTCCCAGTGACCCCAGCACCTCCCAGTGATCCCAGCACCATCTCCCAGTGACCCCAGCACCTCCCAGTGATCCCAGCACCATCTCCCAGTGATCCCAGCACCTCCCAGTGATCCCAGCACCATCTCCCAGTGACCCCAGCACCATCTCCCAGTGATCCCAGCCCCTCCCAGTGATTCCAGCACCTCCCAGTGATCCCAGCCCCTCCCAGTGATCCCACCCCATCTCCCAGTGACCCCAGCACCATCTCCCAGTGATCCCAGCACATCCCAGTGATCCCAGCACCTCCCAGTGACCCCACCACATCCCAGTGATCCCAGCACCTCCCAGTGGTCCCAGTCCCTCAAAGTGACCCCAGCACCATCTCCCAGTGGTCCCACCCCCACCTCCCACTGATCCCACCCCCCGTTCCTCCCCCACAGGATTTACTTGCCCCGTGGCCACTGCTCCGTCCCCCCCGACCCCGAGGTGCCCCCCGGCTGCTCCACCACCTGTGAGTTCTCCAGCTCCTCGTCCCCGGGCTGCTCCGGGATCCTGATCTACAGGGTCTGTGCCTTGACCTTGACCATCTACTTCTCCAACCCCCTGGAAGACAACGAGTCCCCCCGGCAGCTGGCCCTGGAGCTGACCCACTGTGAGAGCCCCCAGGACCAGCTGTTCCGCCGTGACAAACAGCTGGGTGAGCTGGAGGACATCTACGAGCAGATGTCGAGGAGGAACCTCGGCCCCACCACGAAAAGGACCTCGTTCGACCGCATTGCCCCGGACACCCACTTAGACACCGCCGAGGTGACCCTCGGCAGCGTGGAGGTGCTGGCCACCATGTCCAACGCCCGGAACGCCGTGGTCAACCTGGTGGTGAGGAACATGAGTAACTGGTGAACAAAACCGGGAGCGAGACCCTCTGTGGGATGGGAGCTCCACGAAGACCTCCAGAAGGACGTCGTGGGCACCCCTGGGACCTGAGAGGCACACGGAGAAACCTCCAGATACGTCTAGAACTCATGGGCATGACCCAGAACCCCATAAAGACCTCAAGAACCCCATAGGTACATCTAGAACCCCACAGACACCTCTAGAACCCCATAGGCACATCTGGAACTTTAAGATGCTTCTAGAACCCCATAGTCATCTGTAAAACACTGCAGACATACCTGGAACCCCATAGACACCCCTAGAACCCCATAGACACCCCTGGGACCCCATAGACACCCCTGGGACCCTATAAATACCTTTAGAACCTCACGGTCCCCCTGTTTTTGGGATCCCCCCTCAGTTCCACCCCCCCCTTTCCCTTTTTGTTTCGCTCAATAAAAGGGGAATTTTTGCCCTTGATCCGCAGAGTCGAAAACTGGGAATTTGGGATCTGGGATGGTCTGGGATGGGGGGGTGGGATTTGGGATTGGGGGGTGGTTTGGGATTTGGGACGGAAAGGGTGGTTTGGGGTGGGAGGGGTCGGGTCTGGGAATGGGGTGTGAGCCGAGGTGGGACCCTCAGCCCTTCAGGGGATGGAACTTTTTTGGATAAACCAGTTCAACCAGTCCCACCAGTCCCACAGGGAATCACACCAGTCTCACCAGTTCCACCAGTCCCCTGGGGACATTAAACCAATTCCACCACTTCCACTGGGAATCACACCAGTCCCACCAGTCCCACCAGTCCCACCAGTCCCAGCCCCCCTATGTCCCCCCCCAGTGGGGCCATCCCGGGGATCGGCCCCTCGGGATCACCAAATCCGGGGGATTTTGGGGTCTCTCGGCCCCTGATTCCAGAATGACCCCAAAATGCCCTGGTCCTGGGCAGGGAGGGGCTGGGAGGGTTTGTGGGTCGGTGCCGCACAAATCCCTGATTTCCGGGAATTGCCGGAGCTTCCGGGAGTCGGGAACGGACGTTTCCTCTTGAAGCTTCCTGGGGCGTCACAACCAGGAAGTGGCTCCGGGGAGCAGCGACAACACGGGGAGGAGACCCCGGGGGGGGCGGGGAAAGGGCGGGAACAAGGAAACTCTGGGACTGAGGAGATCCCAGAGGTCAGGAGATTCCAGAGCTGAGGAGATTCCAGAGCTGAGGAGATTCCAGAGCTGAGGACGTTCCAGCTCTCAGGAGGTTCCAGAACCGAGGATGTCCAAGAGCTGGGCGGGTTTCAGAGCCTGGGAGGTTTCAGAGCTCAGGAGGTTCCAGAGGCCGGGAGAGCCCGGATCTGACGATGAGATTCCCGAGCCGAGGGGATCCCGGACTGGGATGGGGGAGATCCTGAGCAGGTCCCTTTTCCCAGAAATGACCCGCACGGTGACCATCAAAGTCTCCAACAGGACCCAGGACATCACCCTGGATTACCCCAGGTGAGGGGGCGGGGCCAGGGAGGACCCCCGGGGTGCCAAAGGGGCGGGTCCGGGTGGGATCTTCATCATCTTCATCATCTTCAGCATCTTCAGCATCTTCAGCATCTTCAGCATCTTCATCATCTTCACCCTGGGGTGGGACCTTCATACCCGGGGGGGGTCATATCCCAGGGGTGGGTCCATCCCCTGCTGCTCCCACCCAGCACCTCCCAGTGACCCCAGCACCATCTCCCAGTGACCCCAGCACCATCTCCCAGTGATCCCAGCACCATCTCCCAGTGACCCCAGCACCATCTCCCACTGATCCCAGCACCTCCCAGTGATCCCAGCACCATCTCCCAGTGATCCCAGCACCATCTCCCAGTGACCCCAGCACCATCTCCCAGTGACCCCAGCACCTCCCAGTGACCCCAGCACCTCCCAGTGATCCCAGCACCTCCCAGTGACCCCAGCACCTCCCAGTGATCCCAGCACCTCCCAGTGACCCTAGAACCTCCCACTGATCACACCCCCCGTTCCTCCCCCCCAGGATTTACCTGCACGGCGGCCGCTGCTCCGTCCCCTCCGACCCCGAGGTGCCCCCCGGCTGTTCCACCACCTGTGAGTTCTCCAGCTCCTCGTCCCCGGGCTGCTCTGGGGTCCTGAGCTTCTGGGCCAAGACCTGCACCTTGGTCATCTTCTTCTCCAACCCCCTGGAAGACGACAAATCCCCCCGGGAGCTGGGCCTGGAGCTGTCCCCCCACAGGAAGGTCTGCAGGCTGAAGGACCTCTACGAGGAGATGTCGGGGAGGGACCCTAAACTCGTCACGAAAGATTCCAATTTCGAACGCGTCGCCCTGGACATCTGCCAGGATTCCATCTGGAAGACCCAGGGCCCCCTCAACGTGATGGCCACCATGTTGAACGCCCGGAACGCCGTGGTCAGCGTGGCGGTGAGGGGCTTCAAGTAGTCCGAGAAGAAAACTGGCAGTGGGACACCTCTGGAACCCCATAGACACCCCGGGAACCCCATAGACACCCCTGGAACCCTATAGACACCCCTGGAACCCTATAGACACTTCTGGAACCCTACAGACACCTCTGGAACCCCATAGACACTTCTGGAACCCTATAGACACTTCTGGAACCCCATAGACCCTTCTGGGACCCCATAGACACCTCTGGGACCCCATAGACCCTTCTGGGACCCTATAGACACCTCTGGAACCCCATAGACAAATCTGGGACCCCATAGACACATCTGGAACCCAACAGACACCTCTGGAACCCCACAGACACCTCTGGGACCCCATGGACACCCCTGGAACCTCATGGACCCCCCGTTTTTGGGATCCCTCCTCAGTTCCACCCCCCCTTCCCTTTTTGTTTTGCTCAACAAAAGGGGAATTTTTGCCCTTGATCCACAGAGCCGAAAACTGGGAATTTGGGATCTGGGGGGGTCTGGGATGGTGGGGTGGGATTTGGTATTGGGGGGTGGGATTTGGGATATGGGGTGGTTTGGGATGGGGGGGTTCAGGAGGGAAGGGGTGTGTTGGGGTGGGGGGGGGGGTCGGGTCTGGGATTGGGGTGGGGGCGGGAATGGGGTGTGAGCCGAGGTGGGACCCTCAACCCTTCAGGGGGTGGAACTTTATTGGATAAACCAGTTCCACCAGTCCCAGACCCCCCCTTTGCGCCCCCCCCAGATGGGTCCATCCCGGGATCGGCCCCTCGGGATCCCCAAATCCGGGGGATTTTGGGGTCTCTTCTCACCCAAAACGCCCCGGCCGTGGGCAGGGAGGGGGAGGGGCAGGGAGGGTTTGTGGGTCAGTGCCGCACAAATCCCTGATTTCTGGGAATTGCCGGAGCTGTTGGAAATCTGGAAGACACGTCCTCTTGGACTTTCCCCGGGAGCCACCGCCAGGAAGTGGCTTCGGGGAGGAGTCCCCGAGGTGGGCGGAGAAAGGGCTGGAATGAGGAGACTCCCAGGGCTGAGGGGATTCCAGAGCTCGGCAGCTTTCAGAGCTCGAGAGATTCCAGAACTCAGGAGGTTCCAGAGCTCAGGAGGTTCCAGAGCTCGAGAGGTTCCAGAGTTCGGGAGAGCCCGGATTTGAGGGTGAGATTCCCGAGCCGAGGGGATCCTGTGCTGGGATGGGGGGGAACAGCACGAAGATAAATTGCCAAGAAGGAGCCCACTCGGTGAACATCACCATCAGTGGGGACCTCAACATCCACGTGGACAGGCCCAGGTGAGGGGGCGGGGCCAGGGAGGACCCCCAGGGTGCCAAAGGGGCGGGTCCGGGTGGGATCTTCATCATCTTCATCATCTTCAGCATCTTCACCCTGGGGTGGGACCTTCATACCCGGGGGGGGTCATATCCCAGGGGTGGGTCCATCCCCTGCTGCTCCCACCCAGCACCTCCCAGTGACCCCAGCACCATCTCCCAGTGATCCCAGCACCATCTCCCAGTGATCCCATCACATCTCCCAGTGATCCCAGCACCTCCCAGTGACCCCAGCACCATCTCCCAGTGACCCCAGCACATCCCAGCGATCTCAGCACCTCCCCGTGGTTTTGGGACCACCTCCCACTGATCCCACCCCCCGTTTTCCCCCCCCAGGTTTGACCTGAACAGCGGCCGCTGCTCGATGCCCTCCGAGCCCGAGATGTCCTTCAGGTCCTCCCACACCCAGAGGCCCTACAGGACCTGGCCCCCGGACTGGGACATCCCTGGAGGCCTCGGGAAGGACGTCGTGGGCACCCCTTGGCCCTCAGAGGCACCCGGAGAAACCTCCAGATTCCTCCAGAACTCATGGGCACGACCCAGAACCCCATAAAGATCTCTGGGACCCCGTAGGCACATCTGGAACCCCATAGACACATCTGGAACCCCATAGACATCTCTAGAACCCCATAGACACCCCTGGGACCCCATAGACACCCCTGGGACCCCATAGACACCTCTGGAACCCCATAGACACCTCTGGAACCCCATAGACACCCTGTTTTTGGGATCTCCCCTCAGTTCCATCCCCCCTTTCGCTTTTTGTTCCGCTCAATAAAAGGGGAATTTTTGCCCTTGATCCGCAGAGCCGAAAACTGGGAATTTGGGATCTGGGGGGTGGGATTTGGGATCTGGGGGGTGGTTTGGGATGGGGGGGTTCGGGAAGGAAGGGCTGTGTCGGGGTGGAGGGGGTCAGGTCTGGGAATGGGGTGTGAGCCGAGGTGGGACCCTCAGCCCTTCAGGGGGGGAACTTTATTGGATAAACCAGTTCAGCCAGTGCCACCAGTGCCATGGGGAATCACACCAGTTAAACCAGTTCCATTGGGAATCGCACCAGTCCCACCAGTCCCACCAGTCCCACCAATTCCCATATGGAATTGCACCAGTCCCACCAGTCCCAGCAGTTCCATTGAGAATTGAACCAGTCCCACCAGTTCCATTGGGAATCATGTTACACCAGTCCCACCAGCTCCACAGGGAAACACACCAGTCCCACCAGTCCCACCAGTCCCATGGAGAATCACACCAGTTCCCCCAGTCCCACCAGTCCCAGCTCCCCATGTCCCCCCCCAGATGGGGCCATCCTGGGGTCGGTCCCTTGGGATCACCAAATCCAGGGAGTTTTGGGGTCTCCTCGCACCCAAAACGCCCCGGCTGTCGGCAGGGAGGGGGAGGGGCTGGGAGGGTTTGTGGGTCGGTGCTGCACAAATCCCTGATTTCTGGGAATTGCCGGAACTTCCAGGAGTCAGGAATGGACGATGCCCTTTGGACCCTCCCGGGGCGTCACCGTCAGGGAGCGGCGACAACACGGGGAGGAGACCCCGGGGAGGGCGGGGAAAGGGCTGGAATGAGGAAACTCCGGCGTTGAGGGGATTCCAAAGGTCGGGAGGTTCCAGAGCTGAGGAGATCCCAGAGCTCAGGAGAGCCCGGATTTGACGGTGGGATTCCCAAGATGTCGCAAACCGGTGTGATTCCCAAGGTGATAGATGCCGCTGTGGAGATCGCGAAGAAGGTTTTTGCCCCGTCAGAGGCCCCCAGTACGACGGTCTACATCACCAACAACATCACCAACAACATCACCAACAACATCCTGGTGGTCAACGACTCCAGGTGAGGGGGCGGGGCCAGGGAGGACCCCCAGGGTACCAAAGGGGCGGGACCGGGTGAGATCTTCATCATCTTCATCATCTTCAGCATCTTCAGCATCTTCATCATCTTCACCCTGGGGTGGGACCTTCATACCCGGGGGGGG
>NW_020886233.1:0-5730 GCF_003945725.1 Corapipo altera
GTGAGGCCACCCTGCCTGGAATGACCCAACCCTGGAATGAGGGACAGGGACGTGTCCATGGGCAGTTGTTTCTCAGCCCCCCCCAAATGAACCCCAGGTTTCTGTTCCCCCCGAGCTCTGAGGGGGCAGTGACAGGAACTGGGGCCGTGGTTGGTTTTCCAGCCTCCAAAGCTGCACCAGATGGGAAGATTCACCCACAGGCTCTTTCCAAACCATCAGCAGAGCCCTCCTGGATCCAAACTGTCATCCCTTGGGAGGAATAACCATGGAATATTTGCTCCTCCAGACCCTGCAGCCAGTTCAGCAGCTAAATTGCTCTGAATATTTCTAATATTCAAATATTTTTAACTCCCCTTTGCCCTCCAGCCCTGTGCCCATAACATGGGCATTGCTGGCCCCTGCCAGCAAAGGGACATTTGCAGAGCTGGAAAACATTTTCTTCTCTTTAAGATAAAGGAGGGAAATCAGAACCTATTGCACAATAATGGTTCCTGTGTATATATAATTCTTCCTGTATATATAAATATTTTTCTTGTATATATTTTCCTGTATATATTTTTTCCTGTATATATATTTTCCTGTATACATATTTTTCCTTTATATATATTTTCCTGGATGTGTATTTTTCTGTATATATATATATTTCCTGTATATATTTTCCAGTACATATTTTTCTGTATATATATTTTCCTTGTATATATTTTTTTTTCTGCATATATTTTCCTGTATGTCTATTTCCTGTGTATCTATTTTTCCTGTATATCTATCTCCTGTATATATATTTTTCCCTTATATATTTTTCTGCATACCTATTTCCTACATATATATTTTTCCTGTATATGTTTTCCTATATATCTATTTCCTGTATATATTTTTCAAATATATCTATTTCCTGTATATATATTTTTCCTGTATATATCTTCCTTTATATCTGTTTCCTGTATATATATTTTTCCTGTATATATTTTTTCTTGTATATATTTTCCTATATACCTATTTCCTGTATATATATTTTTCCTTTTTATATTTTCCTGTATTCCTGTTTCCTGTGTATGTATTTTTCCTGTATATATTTTCCTGTGTATCTTTCCTGCATATATTTTTCCTGTATATATTTTACTGTATATTGATATATATATATATATATGTATATATTTTTAATGCATATAAGAACTAGATCCTGCACTGTAAAGGAAAACATGGATTCATCATTATCCTCTTCCTGAACCACAGGGTTTTCCTACTTTATGGACCTGAAATGAAAGAAAAAAAACCCAACAAAATGCTGCTTAGCTGCACAATATCATGAATATCATTAATAGTTACAGATTAACTGCTAAGCCCAGACTTAGCCTGACTCATTTTTCGAGGCAATTGGTATCTTTTGGGAAATTTAGGTGGTGTTTGGGTTAAATATAAGATTGTCCTAAAGAGGAACCACCTCTCCCTCTTTCTCCAAGTGAAAGCCAGACAGGAATTTTCTGTCCTGGTGAATTCTCATTTTTTGTGGCTTTGTGTTCAATAAAAGGAAGAATGTTCCTGCTTTTTTTCCAGCACAGCCTGAATCCTGATGGAAGAAATCCTTCAATAAATAAATATATAGGACACGTAACAAGAAAATGACATTTTCTTGTTCCTCCCTGCGACCTGTTGACTTATTTCCCGAGGCAGGTGGGTTTATATCCCTTCCCAAAATAATCCTGGAGCACAGAAACCCATGAAATCATTGCAGGCCCATTGAACACATTGCAAATAAAACAGAGAGGTCTAAGTGGATTTGGAGGAGCATTATTCAAATGTCCTTCAAGGCTGTATCAAATCCTTCTGTCACGTTCCTGAGCCATTAAACCCGTGTTATCTTTGGGAGGAAAAGCAGAGATTAATGACCTGAACCAAAATGATGGATTCACTCTGCAGGAGCAGGGAGAAACTTCTGAAACAAGGCAGCAAGAAGAGGGAGGAAATATTAAAACTAGAGAAATAATAGAACGAGAAGGACAAAGAAGGAAAAAAAATAATAGGGCGTTATTTCAAATTATTTTAATTGCGTTGCCTACATTAAAAAATATTAACCATCTATGCATATATTTATGTTTGCTCTGGGTTGAATTTTCTCCACAGGGAGAAAATTTTAGTGTCAAATCATCTCCTCCTCATGCCCTGCACGAATCACAGTCACTGAAATCGAAATTAGTGCACAAAGGACATTATTGTGGTTAATAAGACAAAAGAAATCACCCACCAGCAGCCTCAGACACAGCCAGGAAGTTTTTAATGATTCTTTTTTACTGTTGCAATTTGCTGCTGGAAAACCACCGGGGCAATTTATTTCCTTTTGGTCTTTAACAGGAGGATTTCTGAAGGGAGGCGTTTTAAATATTGGCACCTCTTGCTCATATTTGGGTGTGGGATTGCCTCAAGTAGCTGGTGCAGGGTTAGTTTGCTCCTGAATTCCTTCCTCTCTCTGTTCAGAGAATATTTGCATTTATGGCCCAGAGTGTGAGCTGGGTGGGCTGGAAGGACAGGAGTTTTTAAAAATTATTAATTAATCAATATTTACATGCATTATTATGAATTAATATGAATTATTTTGAATTAAAATCAACATATGGCTGCTAATTAATATATTATTAATATAGCTTAATAATTCTTTAATTAGGAATTAATAAGTAGATTACTGGGGTTCCATAGAATCACGGAACCATGGAATCATTGAAGTTGGAAAACTCCTCCAAAATCATCGAGTGCAGCACTGCCAAGGCCACCACTGTCCCCTGTCCCCAAGTGCCACATCCACTTGGGAATTTACCTGCAGGAAATCCAGTAAATCCTGCCCTGGGAGGGTGGGAACAGGTTTCCCAGAGAAGTTGTGGCTGCCCCTGGATCTCTGGAAGTGTCCAAGGCCAGGCTGGAGCAACCTGGGATGGTGGAAGGTGTCCCTGCCCATGGCAGGGGGTGGAATAAAGTGGGTTTTAAGGTCCTTCCAACCCAAAGCATTCCATGATTCCGTGTCTTTCCAATTCCTCCAGGGGCAGTGACTCCAGCACTTCCTGGCCAGCAGCCCCATGGAGATGCCAGGATTGTGGGAAGCCACCTCTGCTGTCCCACTGCACGAGGAAAGGCAGGTGTGAGACCTTTTTCCTCTCCAGAATTCCAGGAGCCATTCCAGCTGGGCAGGACACACACAATGCTCCGTGCCAAAGCAAGGAAGTTTTCCATGGCCCTCCTGTGGCAGTTCCCAGGGATGCATAAATGATGATCCTGGGGGTCTTTTCCCACCGGAAAAGCATTTTACTCCTCACTGGGAATGATGACATTTTTCACTCCATGGGCACCGCTCTGAGTGCAGACACTGCACGAGTTTAGAGGAGAATCACTGCAAAATAGCATTAAATTGTCTAAAACAAGCAATCTCAGGGGCCTTGAGCTACTGAGGAGGACGTTTCGAGCTCAGGCACAGGGATTTATTGCAGAAAGGTCCCTCAGAGCACCAGTGAGGAGCTCTCTGACTTCTGCTGCCCAGAGCTCTGCTGGGAGCAAAGGAATTAGTGCTGGGATTTATACCCCGAGAAAAATGCCACGAGTATTAATTTCTCAGGGCTGCAGTGGCACATCACAAATTATTAAGAGCCCACACTTCATAAATCTGGAAGAACAGTGTCTGCTACATCACGAGGAGAGTAATGTTGCAATTGGAAATGAATTTCTGTGTGTGGTCTCTCCCAGGGCACAGACCTGCATCAGGCTGGAAGGTTCGTGGATCAGTTTGGATGTCTTGTTTCTTGCAGTAAATAAAATTCCCATCTCCAGGTATGAATCTCTTTTCTCTCAGACTCTGATGTTTCTCTTCTGGTCCTTTCAGCTGCACCAGAGAAGCAGAGAGCACCTTCCACAACAGTCCTCATGTCATGGAATCACAGAACACCCTGAGGTGAAGGAACTGAAGAGACCATACAGTCCAACTCCTGACCCTGCCCAGGACACCCCAACAATCCCCCCCTGTGCCCCAGAGGATCATCCAAACCTTCCTGGAGCTCTGGCAGCCTTGGGGCCGTGCCCACTGCCCTGGGGAGCCTGGGCAGTGCCAACCACCCTCTGGGGGAAGAGCCTTCCCCTAAGATCCTCTTTCATTCCTTTATCATTCTCCATTTTCCCCTCTCCCTGCCCTCTGGTTGTTTGTTTGCATGACAGAAGCACCTCAGGGGCTCCGCTGATCTCTCACACAGAGTCCAGAAGGCAGTTCTGTCCTTTGCAGTCTCACAGCTGCCTGGGAAAATCATGGAATCATGGAATGGTTTGGGTTGGAAGGGACCTTAAAGCCCATCCAGTGCCACCCCTGCCATGGGCAGGGACACCTTCCACCAGCCCAGGTTGCTCCAACCTGGCCTTGGACACTTCCAGGGATCCAGGGGCAGCCACAGCTTCTCTGGGAATTCTATTCCAGGGCCTCCCCACCCTCTCAGGCAGCAATTCCTTCCCAATATCTTATATCTCCCTGCCCTCTGGCAGTGGGAAGCCATTCCTGTCCCTCCAGACCCCTATAAACAGTCTCTCTCCATCATTTTCTTCTTGGTTCTTCAGCCATAAGAAAATGTTCAACCAAATTAACCAGATTTCTACTTTTCCATGACCTCTTTAGTCTTGCCCAGGACACCAATACAGTTGGTGACAGTGCTGGCAACCAAAGCCACTGGTTAATCATATCTGAAGCAATAAGGATTTGGGGAATGAAAAATAAAACTTCCCTCATTACCTTCAGTGTTGGACCATTGTAATCCTTCCATCCCCCAGGAGAAAATTATGACACCAGAGAGAATTTCAGCTGGCTGGGAACCAAAAGCTTATTAAAAGGGGGGAAGAGCAGTCCAGGAGTGTCTTGGCCACTGTAAAATAAACTGTAATTATACAGCATGTGCATTACATTAGAATCCTGACAGGTTACAAAGAGCTGTTGAACTCTGGGAAGATCCATCTTTTGTGGGAGACAAAAAACCAACAGAGTCATGATGATAAAACCTGGAAATGCAACCCTTGTCTTTATAATGGGAGACGGGGAACGCGGGAAGCAAATATAGAAATGATTCCACGGGGGAAGGCAGAGTATCACAGAGGGAGGAATGAGAAATCTGTATTAGGTGTATCCTCTCCTCTCCTCTTCCCTTCCCAAACCTTCTCTTCCCAAATCTTCCCTTCTAAAACCTTCCCAAACCTTCCCTTCCCAAACCTTCCCTTCCCTTCCCAAACCTTCCTAAACCTTCCCTTCCCAAACCTTCCTAAACCTTCCCAAACCTTCCCTTCCCTATTCACCGAAACAACAACAACATCCTGCCATGTTTCTTTCTTGTGGTGTTCCAAAGAAAAAGGAAAACAAAAGGATTTGGCTGGAGCTGATGAATCAAATAATTTACTTCCCTGGAGCCCTTTTGTTTGAGCCTCGCCAAAGGAACTGTGCTGAGGATGACACACGACTGGATCCTCCAGCAACCCCCCAAGGCAGTTCTGACAATCTGACAAGGAAAGACTATGAAAAAGGAAAAACTATGAAAAAGGAAAAAATAATAAAGAAAAAAATGAAAAGAAAATGAAAAAAGAAAAATGAAAAAGGAAAATGAAAAAAAAAAAAGAAAAATATGAAAAAGGAAAAACAATAAAGAAAAAAATTTTAAAAAATGAAAATAAAATTAAAAAAGAAAAAGGAAAAAAGAAAAAGGAAAAAAGAAAAAGGAAAAA
>NW_020886233.1:5740-5886 GCF_003945725.1 Corapipo altera
AAAAAGGAAAAAAGAAAAAGGAAAAAAGAAAAAGGAAAAAAGAAAAAATTAAAAAAAAGAAAAAATTAAAAAAAGGAAAAAACTAAAAAAAGGAAAAAATGCAAAAGGAAAAAATGCAAAAGGAAAAAATGCAAAAGGAAAAAATG
>NW_020886233.1:5986-7063 GCF_003945725.1 Corapipo altera
AAAAATGAAAAAGTGAAAAATGAAAAAATGAAAAACGGGAAAATGAAAAAAGGAAACAAGAAAAAAGGAAAAAATGAAAAAAAAGACAAAATGAGAAAAGAAAAAAATGAACTAAAAATGCAATGTAATTTTTGCTTAAAAAGCCCCATATATAAGTCATTCTCTGTCACAAGTGTTTTCCAAGGAATGCTGCCTTGGCCATAACTCAAACAGCAGCTCAGGATCCCGAATCCCTGCCGTGATCACACCCAAAACACCCCCTCATCTCCCTCCCGAGACAACAACGGGGCTGTTTCCCTTTCCAGCTGCCAAAAAAACAACCCTGACATTTGGCCCCTTGACATGGAGCCTCTCTGAGGGTTGGGCTGAATTCCCCTGGAATTGTTGGATTTCTGGAAAGCTCCTCAGCATTTCTGAGTGGCACCAACGACCTGACTCCGGGAGCGGGGAGAGAGGAGCCTTTCATTGCCTGCAATTATGAGACAGTGGATTTGATACTGGATGAATCAATAATTCTATTTCGAGTGAACACTCAAATTTGTAGCCTTTTTGTTCCGAGAGATGTGTCAAATATTCAAAGGAGACATCATTAAATAAAAGCAGGGATAATTGCCTGCCTCTTTTCGAGAAGGAAAAATAGTTGACCCTGCATGTAAATTTTCCCTCAAGGAATCCATTAAGTCTCTTTTATGTTCGTTAGCACAGTTGGTTGGAATGACTCAGAGAATAAATGAACTAATGGCTTGAAGCTTGAGCTGGGCTGACAGACCTGAAAGGGCTGGAAAAATTCATAAATAACTGCTTTGCTTCGTTTGCTGGCAAATGCTACCTTGGCTTTTAGCTTGGAATGGTTTGGGTGGGAAGGGAACTTCAGGATAATTCAGTGCCACCCCCTGCCATGGGCAGGGACACCACCCACTATTCCAGGTTACTCCAACCTGGCCTTGGACACTTCCAGGGATCCAGGGGCAGCCACAGCTTCTCTGGGCAACCTGGGCCAGGGTCCACAGGGAACAATTCCTTCCCAATATCCCATCTCTCCCTGCCCTCTGGCAGTGGGAAGCCATTCCCTGTGTC
>NW_020886234.1:0-7063 GCF_003945725.1 Corapipo altera
ATTCCCATTGCTACAGTCGTTTACCATGGTAACTATCATACTTCCCACAGGTACAGTCAGTTACCGATGGCAAACAGCATATATTCCTGTTGCTACAGTTAGTTACCATGGCAACCATCATACGTTCCCACTTCCATGGTCAGTTACCATTGCAACAATCATACATTCCCATTCCTACTGTCATTTACCATAGCAAAGATCATACATTGCCATTTCTACAGTCAGTTACCCTGGTAACCATCATACAGTACCATTGCTACTATCACTTACCATAGCAACCATCATACAGTCGTGTTGCTACGGTCGGTCACTATGAAAACCAGCATACAATCCAATTGCTACGGTCGGTTACCATGGAAACCATCTTACATTCCCATTGCTACAGTCAGTTACCATGGCAATCATCATACATTCCTGTTGCTACAGTCAGTTACCATCGTAACCACCATACATTCCCACTGTTACAGTCGGTTACCATGGCAGCCATCCTAGATTCCTATTGCTCTGGTCAGTTACCATGGTAACCATCACACATTCCCATTGCTGTAACCAGTTACCATGGCAACCATCACACATCCCCATTGCTGTGGTCAGTTATTATGGCAACCATCATACGGTCCACTGCTACAATCGGTTACCATGGCAACCACCATACATTAGCATTGCTATGGTCGGTTACTGTGGCAACCATCATACAGTCATGTTGCTATGGTCGTTTACCATGGCAACTAACATACATTCTTGTTGCTACAGTCAGTTCCCATGGAAAACATCATACATTCCTGTTGCTACAGTCAGTTACCATGGAAACCAACATACTTCCCACTGATACAGTCTGTTCCCATGGTAACCACCATACACTGTCGTTTCTACGGTCAGTTACTGTGGCAACCATCATACATTCCCGCTGCTACGGTCAGTCACCATGGCAACCATCATACTTCCAGTTGCTACAGTCAGTTTACCATGGCCACCATGACACATTTCCATTGCTACGGTCAGTTACCATGACAATCATCATACTTCCCACTGCTACAGTCAGTTACAATGGCAACCAGCATATATCCCCATTGCCACAGTTGGTTACCATGGCAACCATCCTACATTCCCATTGCCACAGTCGGTTACCATTGCAACCAACATTCATTCCAGTTGCTAGGGTCAGTTACCATGGCAACCATCATACATTCTTTATGTCATGGTCGGTTACCATGGCAACTATCATACATTTCCCATTGCTTTAGTCAGTTACCATGGAAAACATCACACATTCTCATTGCTACAAGCAGTTACCATGGCAAACATCGTACCTCCTGTTGCTACAGTCAGTTAGCATGGCAACCATCACACATTTCCATTGCTTTGGTCTGTTACCATGGCAACCATCACACATTCCAGTTGCTAGGGTCAGTTACCATGACAACCACCATACAGTCTTAATGCTGTGTTCAGTTACCATGGCAAGAATCACACACTTCCCACTGCAAAGGTCAGTTACCATGGAAACCATCATACAGTCCCATTGCTATGGTCAGTTACTCTGGTAACCATCATAGATTCCTGTTGCTATGATCAGTTACCATGGAAACCATCATACATAGGAGACCTGTGATGTCACAGAGGAGGATGTGATGTCACAGGGAGCTGTGATGAGACAGGAGACATGCAATGTAACAGAGAAGGATGTGATGTCAGAGGAGACCTGTGACGGTTTAGGAGAGCTGTGATGTCAGAGAAAAGGATGTGATGTCAAAGGGGAGGATGTGATATCACAGGAGAGCTAGGACGTCATAGGAGAGCAGTGATGTCACAGAGGAAAATGTGATGTCACAGAGAAGGATGTGATTTCATAAAAGAGCTGTGATGTCACACAGAGGATTATGTCATAGGAGACATGCAATGTCACAATGAAAGATTTGAGGTCACAGAGGTGGATGTGATGTCACAGAGGAAGATGTGATGTCACAGAGAAAAATGTAATGTCATAGGAGAGCTGTGATGTCATAGAGGAGGATGTGATGTTATAGGAGACCTGATGCCTAAGAAAAGGATGTGATATCACTGGAGAACGGTGATGTCATAAGAGAGCTGTGATGTCACAAAGAAGGATGTGATGACACAGAGGAGGTTGTGATGTCAGAGGAAGAATGTGATGTCATAGAGGAGGATGTGGTGTCATGTGAGACATGCGATGTCACAGAGGAGGTTGTGATGTCACAGGGGACCTGTGATGTCAGACAGGAGGATGTGATATCACGGAGCAGGATGTGATGTCATAGGAGAGCTGTGATGTCACATAGGAGGATGCGATGTCACAGAGGAGGATATGATGTCCCAGGAGAGCTGTGATGTCACAGAGCAGGATGTGATGTCACAGGGGAGGTTGTGATGTCATAGGAGACATGCAATGTCACAGAGGAGGATGTGATGTCACAGAGGAGGATGTGATGTCACAGGGGGCATGTAATGTCACAGAGGAGGATGTGACGTCACAGAGGAGGATGTGATGTCATCAGAGACATACCATGTCAGAGAGGGGGATGTGATGTCACAGGAGAGCTGGGATGTCACAGGGAGCTGTGATTTCACAGAGGGTGATGTGATGTCACAGGGGAGCTGTGATGTCATAGAAGAGTTCTGATGTCACACAGAAGATATGATGCCATAGTAGATATGCGATGCTACAGAGGAGGATGTGATGTGACTGGAGACCTGTGATGACAGAGAGGAGGATGTTACATCATAGGAGACATGCAGTGTCACAGCGGAGAATGTGATGTCACAGAGGAGGATCTGATGTCACAGGGAGCTGTGATGTCATAGGAGAGCTGTGATGTCATAGAGGAGGATGTGATGTCATAGCAGATATGTGATGTCAGAGAACAGGATGTGATGTCACATGGGAACTGTGATGTAACAGTGGAGACGTCACAGGGGACATGTGATGTCACAGGGGACATGTGATGTCACAGAGGAACATGCGATGTCACAGGGAGAGGATGTTATCTCACAGAGGAGGATGTGATGTCACAGGGGAACTGTGATGTCATAGAAGTGTTGTGATGTCACAGAGGAGGATGTGACATCATAGGAGACATGCAATGTTACAGAGGACGATGTGATGTCAAAGGGAGCACTGATGTCACAGAGGAAGATGTAAGGTCACAGAGGAGGATTTGATGTCACAGAGGGTGATGTGATGTCACAGAGGAGAATGTTATGTCATAGGAGACAAGCGATGTCACAGAGGAGGATGTGATGTCATAGAGGAGGATGTGATGCCACAGGGAGTTGTGATGTCATAGAGGAGGATGCAATGTCATAGGAGACGTGATATCAGAGAGTAGGATGTGATGTCACATCCCCCTATGTGGCATCGCCTGTCTCCTATGACATCACATCGTCCTCTGTGACTTCACAGCTCTCCTATGACATCATATCATCCTCTGTGACATCACATCCTTTTCTGTGACATTGCAGGTCTCCTATGACATCACATCATCTTCTGTGACTTCACAGCTATCCAATGACATCACATCGTCCTCTGTGACATCACATCCTCCTCTGTGACATCACAACTCTCCTATGAAATCACAGCTCTCCTGTGACATCACATCCTTCTCAGTTACATAGAATGTGTCCTATGACATCACATCCTCCTCTGTGACATCACAGTTCCCTGTGACATCACATCCTCCTCCTCTGTGATGTTCCATGTCTCCTATGACATCATATTATCCTCTGTGACATGACATCCTCCTCTGTGACATCGCATGTCTCCTGTGATATCACAGCTCTCCTGTGACATCACATCCTTCTCTGAGACATAACATGCCTCCTATAGCATCATGTCCTCCTCTGTGACATTACAGTTCTCCTGTGACATCACATCATCCTCTGTGACATCGCAGGTCTCCTATGACATCACATGCTCCCCTGTGACATCACATCCTCCTCTGTGACATCACAGCTTATTGTGACATCACATCCTCCTCTCTTATATTGCATGTCTCCTATGACATCACTTCCTCCTCTGTGACATCACAGTTCTCCTATGACATCTTATTTCCCTCTGTGACATCATAGTTCTCCTATGAAATCGCAGTTCTCCTGTGACATCATATTGTCCTTTGTGGCATCACATCCTCCTCTGTGACATCACAGTTCCCCTATGACATCACATCGTCTGCTGTTACATCACATCCTTGTCTGTGACATGGCATGTCTCCCATGACATCACATCCTCATCTGTGACATCACAGCTCTCCTGTGACATCACATCCTCCTCTGTGACATCACAACTCCCTGTGACATCACATCCTCGACTGTGACATCGCATCTTCCGCTGTGACATCACAGCTCTCCTGTGACATCACATCCTCCTATGTGACACTGCAAGTCTCCTATGACATCACATCCTCCCCTAGGACATCACAGCTCCCTATGACATCACATCCTCCTCTGTGACATCACATCCTCCTCTGTTACATCACATTCTCCTCTGTGACATCGTATGTCTCCTATGACATCACATCCTCCTTTGTGAAATTACATCCCCCCTGTGACATCACATCCTCGTCTGTGACATCGCAGGTGTCCTATGACATCACATCCTCCTCTGTGACATCACAGTTCTCCTACAAAATCACAACTCTTCTGTGACATCACATCCTCCTCTGTGACATCACATCCTCTGTGACATCACAGCTCTCCTAAAAAATCACAGTTCTCCTGTGACATCACATCATCCTCTGTGACATCACAGCACTCCTATGACATCACAGCTCTCATGTGACATCACATCCTCCTCTGTGAAATTACATCCTCCTCTGTGGCATCGCAGGTCTCCTATGACATCACATCCTCCTCACATCGAGGAAGCTGCGGGGGTTTGGCCTGGAGAAAAGGTGACTCTGTCACATGCTGGCTTCCTTTCTGCTCCAGCCTACCAAGAGTGGGTATCATACACTTCCCCCTGATCTGCCGGTTTTTCAGGAATTGCATTCTCTGTCTGACTCCTTAAGCAGGGGGTAAGTTTAATAGTGGGAAACCTGCTGAAAATAGATCTCAGTCAACTAACTGGAAATCCTAAAAATAGAAGTACTCTCTTTCTTTTTGCCTTCAGTCAAACTAAATGAATGGATTTAATAGCATGGAACTGAACTGTGTGCAAACACCTCTTCCCCTTAGCAATGATTTCACAGCAAGACAGATCAGAGTCCAGGTCTGCGTGGTTATCCACAGGGTCACAGGGACAACCTGCTGCTGCAGCCAAAGACACTGTGGAATCCCAGAAAGACAAACTTCTCCAGCTCGTGCCACATCTCCAGGGTCTTTGTGGACTCTTCCCAAGTTTGACAGTTCTGCCTTCCTTACTGTTGCCTTGCATTTGCTGAGGCAGTTGGACTACATGACCTCTCCATCCAAAATGATCCAGCGATCCTGGGAGGCTGCACTGAGCCAAGACAACCTAGAAAGCTGCAGAGTTAGAAAGACAGAAGAACAGTTCCCCTTCAGGGAGACTTACCACCTCCATTAGTGTGTCTTGTTTGGCCTTTGTTGCTGGGTAAAAGACTGCAGTCTTTTTGGTCGACAGATGCAATCCAGTGCTGCATTGCACAGCTTTTGTTGACAGATTTTTTCCTGGGGAGGGTCTAGTCTTTTACTCTTTCACAAAAAACACCACTCACACCCAAAGTTATGCCTCCAACACTCCTTTATTTTTTTGGAACAGTGTTTCTATTAATAAAGATGTGTGGGCTTTGGGGTTTTGGGGCCAATGCAGCCTTCCTTTTCCTATTCATATGGTTTCCACTACCTTGTTAGCTTGTCATCCCCTCCACTCTATAGCCCCAAATAATACATTTCCTTTCCCCCTGTGAACCATCACTACTTTTCTATCAATCCTCTTCCATCCCACCCAGCAGCTTTCTTCTCTGCCAGTGCTGCTGCTTGGAGAACCAGAAATCCTGGGCTGTCCTTTGCATGTTGATAAACAAAGCAGTGACTTCTTCCCCCAGGGACTGAAAGTGTCACCTCCCCCAGACTGGGGCCTGGAATTCAAACTCCATTCCTGACCTTGGGTTTCACAGTTCCCCATCAGTTTGGGGGAAGGGAGAAGAAAAAAGGTCAAGAGATTACAGCAGCAAGTAAACTGGGGCTAAGTGTACCTTCATTTTTTCAAGCTGTTCTGGAGAAATAAATAAAAGTACTACTATGGGGGGAAAAAAGCTCAAGCCAGGTATCAGTTTACTGAATGTTATCCAGGAATACAGAAGAAGAACATGCCTGCAAACACACATCTACGCTAACTTCTCAAACTGTACAGTGCAAAATCTGACCCCAAGGAGTCTGTACAAAACAGTGGGAATGGAATCAGAGAGGGGAAGGAAAAAATCATCAGCAGTGCCTGTCCCAGTCCAGGGGCATTACTGAGCAGCACCTACATTTCCATGACTCTCTGGGCAGGCAATTTTTCCTGTGTGCCAAACAGCACATCTTGAAGCTGCTTCCCATTGAAATACTAGAGACATTTCAGGGCATCTGAACAGCCAGATTCTTAAAGCACAACGTCCTCAAGGCAAGGGAAGAAGTGAGATTCAGTGGCACTTGGCAGAAGCTGCCCAGTGCATTGTGTCAAATGGGTATTTACCAAAAGGAGCCACTAACTCAAGGCATCAGGGAAAGAACCAGATGATGAAAGGGTGTTAGCTGCTGAGAATTTCTTTGGGAAGAAGTAGGTTGTTAACTTGAGATGGAAATTTGCAATATACCATGGAACCTTATTCCAAGTCCAGTTGGAAAATACCTTCTTGTTAAGAGTGTGAAATAAATGCTAAAGTGTCATCAACTATGCGATTTCCTCTTTATTCCCAATCACTAATTAAAGAAACATAACTCAGAAGTGATCTCACTCTGTGCTCCAGTGACATTAATATCAGAACAATATTGTCACTGTCTACTGGTCTCTTGTGCTCCTCACTGGCAGGCACTTGGTGCACCCCTGGATATCCTGCTAATGAGTGAAAAAACCAACCCTTCTAAAGTTCCAGATTTTCCTCAC
>NW_020886235.1:0-7060 GCF_003945725.1 Corapipo altera
GCCAGCCCCCTCTGCCCAGACACTCCAAAATTTGACGTCTATTGTAAGCTCGGAGCGGCGCCGAGAGGTTCGGCGGGTATCGCCATCGCAGCCCTTATCTGCGTGGCGCAGGGCGCCCGGCGGTGCTGCGGGCGGCAGATCAGCTCTGCCCCGAGCCAGAGCCGGGGCTCGTCCCTGCCCACCGCTGATCCAGCGGCCTCGGGGGACGCCCCGCTAAAACCCTCGGCACTCCCGGCCAGGAATGAGAGCCACGCGCTGCCTCTGCACGCGTAAAACCTCCCTGGCTCCGGCAAACGCGTGGAACAGACGTGGTGGGCTTGAGGAAGCCACAAACCCGTCGGTTCTGAGAACGAGACCCCCGAGCCACGGGAATGAACAGGCGATGCAAAGCCATGGGGACTGCCAGGAGCTTGGTTTGATCGATTCTGCCTCCCAGCCACTAATCCTCCCTAATCTCCTGTTTGGTGGCAAGTCACAACTCTCCCATCTGATCATTTGGTTGGTACAAACTCTCCTGGGTCACCAAAAGCTCTTGGTTCAAGATCTTTTCCTTCCTTAGCTTTGAGAGCACAATTGGTAAAGCCAATAGCACATGCAGAAAACTTGGCCTTCACCATCAAAGCTGTGGAGGCAACACAGCCACGCACAAGCAACAGATCCTCTGCAGAGACTTCACTGGAGGCACAGAGTGTGGAGACCCTCCTGCAATGCCATCACAGCCAACACATCCAAACCCTCCCTGCGGCTCATTTGCACCTCAGGCCATTTCAGACCCCAGCAAGTCACTTTCTCCTCTCTCCTTTTTCCCCCCGCCCGCCGCCCACGCACCTCACCTCTCCTCGTTGAGGCCACACATGCGAATCCGCTCTGTGCTGGTCCAGTTGTGCACCCCGCTGTAGAGAGGTGCTGTAGAGATCATGACAGCTGCTCCTCACCCTCTGGGACCTGCTGGGGCTCGAGGGGCCGCTCTGCCTGCAAAAGGGAAACAGAGGGTTCGGAACTCTCCCCGGGATGATCCCTTAAACAGTGCTCCTGGGAAACTCATCCCCAGCTTCGCTGCCAGGCAGACACGGAGCGATGCCCCAGGATGCCACAAGTCTGGGAGAGGGCTAGAAGGAATCAGCAGTGCCTTGGGACAGAATCCACCATCCACTCATCCTTGCACTAAATAACATTATTGCCAAAAAACCACTGGCTACCCCGAGAGTTTCACACAAATGTCTTCACACACACACACACACACACACACACACACACACACACACACGCACACAAGCATCCCTCAAAACATTCCCCCACTTTTCTCCTCCCTCCAGAGGAACCTCCAGTGCCGGGAGCCGCCAGGCAGAGCTGTACCAAGGCGATGGTCTGTGACAGCACTGACACCCCCGAGGCTTAACAGGACTAAGGCAGTGTGTGGCGGGTCCAAGGGGCAAAGCCTCAAACAAGAGGGGGTCTGGAGGGAGCAGAGGTTTGCCAACAGTGCTGCCAAGGGATTATTCCCCTCCCGCCGTCAGGAAGGTGCTGGTATTCCGTGGAGTTACGGGTGGAAAACAGGAGGGAATCCAGAGATTCGGGAGCATCCACGACGCACTGTCGGCTGGGTGGAGCTTTCAGGGGAGAGCGTCGCAGCCAATCGTGCAGCGCTGGGTGTTGGAGCATTGAGGAGCTCTGCTGCTCCAGGGAAAAGGCAGCGCAGGAAAAGAGGATCTCCTGCGCTAACAAGTGGACTCAGCCGAACCAAGCAGGACTGACTGCAAAAGGGAGAGAGATGCTATCAAGGAGGTTCAGGAAAACACTAAACCCCAGAGGTAAAGCAGGCACAGAGCCACAGCAATGCTCTCGGTGCAGCGGTGGGAGTGGGAATGAGCTGAAAGCAGCACGTGATCCCAAATCTCCGTCGGATGTCTTTTCCCTGACAAACTCCTGGTGACACCAGCTCTGCATGGGACGAGCAGCAGCTTGTGCTGTGAAAAGAGCCACACAGGGACCTTCTGGCCAGCGGCTCAAGGGACCGAGCAGTGGGACTGAAGGGCTCCTCCTAACGCAGCTTCTGCCGGGTGTCCTCACTGCAGCCTGAACGTGCCAGTGGGGATCCGCCGGAGAGGAAAAAAGGGCCAGGCACACGGGAGAAACGGGGGCAAGGCAGCTGGTGTGCCAAAGAGAAGCGACGGACCCATCTGCACGTACGAGGGCACAAGTGAGCAAACAGAGTACGGAAATCAGAGGTCGGGGAAGAGGGGAAACCTGCTAAAAACACACACTGTGAGACGGGAGAAATCCTCAATAGCGACGGGGGAGCCGGGCAGACGCCGAGGCAGAGAGCAGGGTCATACCCAAAGAGAACGAGGTGGCTTGGAGCAGGAAGGGGAGGAGTCTTTCGATGCTTGGAGAGAAATGCAACATAAAGGAAATAGGGGAACAAACAATCTGCGGGGATTTCACCATCTTAGGCTAAACTGAAAGAAGGGGAGGAGGAAGGTTCTGCCCCCGAGCACAGCAGCAGGACAGATGTTCTGGGAGGAATCAAAAGGGACCTTCTGTGCAACGGGGGAAGGGAATGCGTGTGGCTGCACAACGTGGAGCAGGAGTTGGGGACAAGCAGAGATCAGGCATGACCCTGGAATAGGTCTGGCAAGGGAGGAGTGGTAACGGGGTGGTACGAGGAGCTGGGAGAAACAGCACGTTTGGAGTGCTCGAGTAAGAGCTGGTCCAAAGAGCAGGCACGACAACCACAAGAGGAGAGCTGGGAGGACACAGCGACAGAGATCAACACTGTTTCATGGATTCTTGGCCTCTATCCTCTACGGACAATGTGGGACACATGCCAAAGACAGGCATTTCGCAGGGAACGAAGAAGAACAGAAGAGAAAAAGAATCCAGATATGAACTCAGAGAAGGAATAAAACAGGGGCCAAGCACCAGATGTGGGCTCAAGCACAAACCAGCAGAGTAACAGCATCCTTAAGAAGGCAGACCAGGGAAATGTAGGGATGAGCAGCCTCCCAAGGCCGAACCAGAGAGAGCAACCGCAGCCTCCCTGGGTCAGAACACTGTCAGCCGACACGAGGAAACTGAGCAAATCTCCCATCTACACTGGTGCAGCTGGAAGCGACTTTAAAGGGATGTAATTAAACTCGTAGGAAACCCTTGGAGAACACAACTAGGGCATGGCTTCACGTGCCTGCCTTCGAGTAGAAGAAGCTGTTGAAGAAACTGTTGAAGCCCTTCTCTCCCCTCACCCCTTCAGTCATGTCCCTGAAGCCCTGCAGTGTCCCAGTAAACTTGACCAGGGAGTTGATCTCTGTTTAAAACCCTTTTTTCCTTTATTTTTTTCCTGGCTGGACTGGTTTTAACCTATACCAGCTCCTAGATCAGCTTCACCAAGAGGGAGAGAGGGCACAGCCTGGCACAGACTCTACTTAATCCACAACGTCTGCCAAAGGAAGTGTATATGAAACCACAGTCTTATTTTGATTTAGCTAAATAGGTGCTCAGCCAATTCTAATTAATGCCAAAGCAAACGAGTTTAGAATGAAGTAAGAACATCAACGCGGCGTTCTGTGTGGGGAAGCTTGTGTGGTATTAAAGCACCTTCACCTCCCAAAACAGAACGTGCCCTAAGAACTGCGAGCAAACTGCGAGAACACGCTCACCTCCAACGACAAGCTCTCGGAGAGGCTTGCAATGAAATTAACACGGTGAATTAAAAGAAAAGGGGGTTTTGTTCATTAAGGCAAAACCTCTCATCATTTTGCAAAAGGAGAGGATGCTACTCTGCAAACCTGCCTCTTCCAGGCTCCAGGAAAAGCAAAACAGAAGAGGTTTTCCTTGCAGTGAAAGCTTGCTTTTACTCAGGTTAGCAATGACTTGGTCGTTGCAAGGAAATTCCCTTGGATTAAGTCAAGAAATTACTCTCTCTTCTGAAATACCACTGTATGGTGATGGAAACAAGTTTCCTCAGTTGAAGGTCTTTAGGAATGGATATTTTCTAATCACTATCTCTACACATACCCTCCTCCTTGCACTAAAATCCCAACAGCACCAAGACAACCATCGTTTTAGTGCAGGCCAAGCCAGGGTTGCAGACAGGCTCCCCTGGCCTTCACCAACCAGCTCCCACCACTGATGAGAATTAAGCCCACGGCATCTCCATGCTGACCCCTGTTAAATCCTGTCTGTTCCCCGGCTCTCAGGGATCCCAACTTGAGTTGCCCGAGGTGAGACTTCCTAATTGTTTCCCACTGCAACACTGCCCCTCACACTCACACCTCCCACCCCACTGTTAGGCTGTTGCAAAGGCATTGCAGAGTAGATTCAGAAGCCATCCCTCCCAGTGACAGAGATCCCTCGGCCGGATCAGGTCCCTGACTTGACTCAACTCTCAGCTCCTCAAGCCCTTGCCTTGGCAAACATACAAAGCAACTTCTCAGGCTGGCACCAACCTGCCAGCCACAAGTAGCCAAGGGTTTGCTAGTCACTGGGAAGTTTGGTGCTATTGGTGTTTGCCCTCACAGATGTCACAGCTACGTTGCCACCTGGTCTAACTCACTTTGATCAGATTAACCAGAGCCATGACCTCCCAGAGCGTCCACCTTACGGTACCTGGGGTGGAGCCAGGCCCACTGGTGCACGAAGAGGGCTTTTCCCTGCTCCTCCCAGAGGCAGCCACTTCTCCATGGTGCAAACACATCTCTCTGTAGGACCATGCTGCCCTGATCCCCCACAAGAAGCTTTCCATGTACTTTCCTGCTCTGTACGTTTCCAAGTACTAAAACCACTTGGATGTCAAGGTGTTTACCCTTCCTGTCCCCCATCCCAGCCTTGGCACACGAGCTACACACCAAGTGATGGACACTGTCCCCGCTGCACCCTGTCTAGGCAAGTGTGAGGTGACAGGTACTGAAACACCAGCAGCCAGTCTCCTAAAATCCCCCAGCACAAGGATTCCCTCCACCTGGCTCCAGGCAGGCACATCATCCTCGATGCAGGTGGGAGAGCACCAAGCAAAGACCCGACCAGCAGCAAGGCACACCACTGCCAGAGCTCAGCCAACAGCACGAGTTCACCCAGGGAGAACATCAGCTTTGCCTTTCCCCCTGCACAAGTGGCAGCCACGGCATGAGCCAGATCTGGGGATCCCACTGCCAGTCGCTCAGTGAAGCTCAGCTGCTCTGGAGCCTTTAGGGACACAGTAAATGCTGCCCCTTCGGTGGTGCCTCCACCCTCGCTGGCATTGAGTGGGGTAGCGGCGTAGAGGAAGGAAAGGGACTTTCCAGCCTTAGGGTATGGAACAGGAGAAAGGCCATCACATCCCTCTACAGCAGGAGATGGGGAGGACACAGTGGCTGCCTTCCCATGTCACCGTGTGGCTCCTGTGGCCAGGGGACACCGCGGAAGGCCGGGAGGGATGCACTTTGACCCTGGAAACACACCTGCGGGAAACACCTCTGAAACATTCATTCCCAGAGCAGCAAAGCCTTGAAGGAAGGGGGTTTTATCCCCTGGATGGCTACAAAATATAAAATGAGGTCAGCTGCTGGAAACTCAAGTGGGATTCTGTGCTCAGAGCGCAGCCGGCCACTTTGATGGGAGCGGGAGCAGCGGAATGAGGCGAGATGTGCCCTGTGGCTCTTCCCGGCACTCGGGTGGGCCAGAAGGGAACAGTCTGCAGTGACAGGCAGGTCTCCCTTCCCTTGCCATAGTTTGTTCACTTTGGCAATTCTTCGTTGCCATTAGTAACACAGGCAAGGAACTATATTTGTTTTGATATGTGATGGCCTGGTGTCCATTGAAGGTGCAGAGGGCTGGAGTGAGTGCCAATCCCGAGAGCTGCCCGGGGCGCCTCAGCTCCAAGCACCACTTTGAAAACCCTCTGGAGCAAACTGCTGACAAAAAAAAAAATTAAAACTTAAAGAAAAAATTAAATCAAAAGCCCCATGACAGCCCTCTCACAGGACTCACAGCAGGCACGATATGCAGCAAGGGAAAAATTTAAACTAGAAAACTGAAAGAGAGAGAACAGTTTATCTTATATTATGTTACCACTCACGCAAAGGTCAGAAACTGTAGGAGAATGGACCAGGAATGACTAGAGTGGCACAAAATCCAGCAAGGATGGGCCAGGCCATCTCTGTGGCTGTCTGGGCAGAGTAGTGCCCAGCAACAGTGGCCCCGAGCCGGGTTTGGTCCCCGCTGCCTGCACAGCAGCCCCGGCCGCTGCTGCGGAGCTGAGCCAGGCTTTGCCTACACGCATTTGCTTAAGCTGATTTAAAGACACAGTAACACCACATGTAATTATATATCCTCGGCACGATGAATTGGAAATAAAAAAGAGAAAACCCATCCTCATTTCAGAAAAAAAATAAGTTTGCTGCACACTGGGCAGTGCTGTGATAATCGGTCCCAGCTGCTGGACAACTGGTGTCACCAAAGCCTCGCTCGCCTGCAACAACCAGGCTTGTCCCCATCAAAGCCCACGAATTTTTAAGGACTGAAAAAGAGCCATTAAGGGATGATAACATTCAAAAATATCTCTGACAAGGTGCATATCGTCCAAAATCCCACAAGCAGAGCACAGCCTCCTTTGCCCAGGAGCCAGGCTGGCATTCCAGAGCCCAGAGGTTCCAAGGTTAGCTCTGAAGGCCAAACCCCATCAGAGCCCGGGCTCTGACACCTGGAATGCGCCTCCAGACCCAGGTGACAGCAACAGAGCCAGTGCCCTCGACAGGCACCACAGAGCCTCCAGCCAGCCACGGGACCAGGAGCAGCTAAACCCAAGGGCTAGCCAGGGTGATGGAAGCGGCACAGCGGGAAGGAAAGGGAAGGAAGGGAATGAAAGGCTGCTGCAGAAATGGCCAAAAAGATGCAGAGGAGCTGCGAAGGGCGCAGGATGCACCGGCCCTGCCCTGGCACTGATCCCCAGACTCCGGGGGACGAGGGTGCTGGGGAGCAGATGCTCTGCGAGAGGAGAAACTTGCTTCGTCTCTATTTTAGCCTGGAAGCCCTTTTCCCAGTGCTGCTCTGAACCGGCCTCACCCAGGCTGGGATGAGGGCACCG
>NW_020886236.1:0-7058 GCF_003945725.1 Corapipo altera
GTGCCGCTGACAGGGACACGCCGGTCCCGCCGCGGTCCCCTCCGGTCACCCTGAGCGGTCTCCTCCGGTCCCGCCACCCAGGACACACCGATAACAGCGCGTTCCCCCTCCGGTCCCGCTTCCCGGGTCACTCCAACCCCCGCTGCCCCGGAGCCGCCTCGCTCCTCTCCGGTGCTGCTGCCCGGGTCACATCAATCCTGGTTGTCACCCTTCCTACCCTCACGTCCAGCGCGCCCCGGCGTTCGGGAATTCCCGGTCCCGGTTTCCGGGACATCTCAGTCCCGTCGCGCTCCCCGCCGCCCGGGACACCCCTCTCTTGTTGTCCGGGACGTTCCGGGACACCGATCCCTGTTCTCACCCTTCCTACCCCCGCGTCCAGCGCGCCGCGGCGTTCGGGACTCCCGGTCCCGCTCTCCATCCCTCCTTCCCCGGCCACCGTAGCGACCCGGTGCCGGTGTTCAGGTCGTCTCGGTGTGCAAGACCCCCGGTGCCGGCGCGCACCCCTCCCTACCCTCCTCCCGGGGACACCCCGGCCCCGCTGTCCGAGCCTTACCCCGCTCTGCAGGACCCTCCGGTCCCGGTAGGACGGAGCCCCGTTCCGGGACGCTGTCCCGGTGCGCATCCTGCCCGGTCGGGCGTGCGGGACCCCCACGGTCCCGGTGTCCGGACCCCTCCAACTCGCGGTCTCAGCGCGCAGCCCCTCGCCGCGGTCCCGGGGCGCTGCCCCCCGGTTCGCCCCGGTGCTGGGGGGGGGGGGGAAACCGCTGCCGGTGCCGGTGCCCGCACGGTGATCGCGGGGGTGAGGGGCTCCGGCGGGGCACTGACCTGTGCTGCCAGCCTCGGGGGCCGCCATCCTTGTCCGGGGCCCCGTGAGCCTCCCGGCGCGGAGTGGAGCGGAGTGGAGCGGAGCAGAACCGTGCCGCGCCGCCGCCCGGTGCGGGCTGTTGTGCGCCCGCCGCCCGCCCCGCCGCCCCCCGCACCGGCCGCGGCTGCGCACTGGGCCGCACGCGGCGCCGCCGCCTCCCCCATGTGATTCCCGGGGACAGCCTCGTGCCCCAGTGACACACTTTCCGCCGGCGGCCCCGGCCCCGCGCCGCCGCCGGGGAGCCCGGGCTCGGCGGGGACCCCCACACCGGGGCCGCCTGACGGACCGCGGGGACCGGCACCCGCGCCGGTGCCTTGCACCGGGAGCGCCGGGTGCCCCTCGTGTCGCCCCCACGTCGGGAACCCCCGGGCGCAGCGCTGTGCCCTGCACTGCGGACACTTGGGTGCAGCGCTCGGCACCTCTGTCACTGGCACGACACTGTCCCCTGCAGCGGGGACCCCCCAGGCGCGGCACTGGCAGCCCTGTCACCTTGCAAAGTGCTGTCACCCGCACTGGGGACACCTGAGCGTGGCACTGTCCCCTGCACCGGGGAGAGCCAGGCACGGCGCTGTCGTTGTGCATGGCACCATCCCCTGGGGACACCTGGGCACCCTCCCCGCAGCAGGGAGGACTGTGCATGGCACAGCCCCTGGCACAGCCAGACCCCTGCCCGCTGCCCCCCGCAATGTCCCCCTGCCCAGTCCCTGCTGTCCCCACGCTGCCCACGACGGGTGCCCGCTGTGGCACGTGCCTGGCATCCACGTCCCAGCCTGGCCCCGCTCCCGGCTGCCGCGGGGGCTGCGGCGACGCGGTGCCAGAGCAGAGCCGGTGGCAGATCTGGGTCGCAGCGCCGGGGCCAGCCCAGCCCGGTGGCACCGGGGGCTCCGTGGGTGATCGTGCCCCCCTCCCCTCCCCGCGGGAAGGGTTTTGGGGGTGGCAGCACCCTCCTGGATGCCACGTGCCGGGCGCTGTCCTGGCCCCCAGCCAGGAGGAGAAGGAGCAGAGCACGGATGTGCCAGAGCCGGGAAATCCTCGGAGCTAATCCCACGGGAGAGGGAGGCCTCCGGTGCCCCGGCTGTGCGGGGTGCCCGGGGTGGGGGGGAAGCACCGGAGCTCTGCCGCCCAAGGACCCCCCGGCACCAGCCCTTTTGGGTGTGCGGAGCCGTTCCTCAACTGGGGGTCCCCAGGGTATGGGGGGGATGCCGAGAGTGCTCCCGGCTTTTGGGGGGGTGGGAACACCCCGACATCCCACAGGACATGCTCTCGCCCTGAGTCAGCGGGCGGTTGAGCGGTGCCGGGGCACCTCCGGCCGGGAGAACCGCGGCAGCTCCCGGAAGGATGTGTGGGGCCAGGCTGGCATGGGACCGGGGGGACCCGGGGGGACGCCGGTCCTGGGGCAAGGGGCCCCTCCTCCCCCATACCCGCTCCCAGCGGGGCCCTGCCCAGGCTGTCACGACCGTGCAGGTGCCCGTGGCCCCACGCGGCGCCTCGTTCCCCTCCCGGCACGTTCCCGGTGATTATCCGTGACTCAGCCGCACGTCTGGATTGGGAAAACATGCCTGCGCACGGCGCTGCGGCACACGGGACACGGCGCCAGGGATGCTCGGCTGGACCCTGATCCCTCAGGGATCCAGGGGACGGGAGTGGGGCTGGGAGGGACGGGATAAACCCCCTGGGGTCCGACTGTGGGGTCCCGCCGTGGGGCTGGGACCACGGCACGGGGGGGAGGAAGGGGAGAGTGTTATGAGCAGGGACCTCAGGCTGGGCACAGCCGGGATATTCCCGGGATATCCCGACTCTGGGACCACCCACGGGGACCAGGGTGGGGGAGAGGGACCAGGAGAACCACCGGGACAGCGGGGTGCTGCAGCTGAGGTGCCCCGAGCACCCCCCAGAGGCCGGGTCTGTGCTCGGGGGGGGGGGGGCTCCCCGAGGGTCCCCGTGCCCTTTCATCATGGCAGTGCCCGTGCCAACCAGTCCATGGCGCAGAGGGGCACCTCAAGGCCCCCCAAGGTCATCACACACTGCATCCTGCACCTCCACGGATCTGTGCACCCCCGCATCCTGCAAACCCAGATCGTGCCCCCCTGCACCCTCCTGCAATCCCTGCACCCTCAGACCTTGCACCTCCCGCGGTCTCTGCCCCCCCAGCCCAGTTCTGCCCCGTCCCGCAGTGCCGGGATGCCGTGGGGTGCCTGGAATATCAGGGGGACACACGCCTCACCCCAGCCCTTCTGGGGTGTGCCCCTGCCCTTCCCATGCCGTGGCCCTTCAACTGCAGCCCCCTCCTCCCCCCAACTTCCAGCACTCCCTGCGGGGGGGGACTGATCCCATCCCCTTCCCCTGCCACTGCTCCAGGGGAACGGGAGGCGGCGGTGGGGCGGTGGGGCCGCTGTCGGGGCGCGGGGTGAGGGGTGCCCGGTGCGGGGTGAGGGGTGCCCGGTGCTCGGTGCCGGTGCCGTGGCCGTGCCGCGTGACGCTCGCCCCGCTTCCCGCCCGGCGCCTGCGTGCCGAGGGTTTATTTTTACTCCGGGCTGGAGCCTTGTTTACCTTGTTGAACCTTTTCCAGGAAAAGGGGGGGGGGGGGCGTCTCCGCAGGGAACGGGGGTTCGTTCCTGCCTGTCACTCCCCCCCTCCCCAACCTGTCCCGGGGCCGGGCACTGGGGCTGGCAGGGGACAGGATCCCAGCTTTGCACTCCCAGACCCACTTGGACACCCCCAGACCCATCGTGGGGCTGCAACAGCCCCGTGGAGTTGGGGACACCGGGTCCAGCTGTGTCCCCGTGTCACCCTACGCACATCGTGCCTCAGTTTCCCCACCCAGAGCTGCAACTGTGGGAGGGCAGAGGTGCTGGGTCCCACCCACTTGGGGGTCCTGCATCCCTGAGCCCCCTTTCATCCGTCCCTACTGACGGCAGTGGGGGGGCGGGGCGCTGCAGCAGCCCCGGTGCCGCTGCGAGGGGCCAGGAGAGTGGTCGTGGTGTTGGAGTTTGGGGTGGGTTTGGGGTGTTTTCCTTCTGGGAGCAGCCTTGGCTCGGCCCCCAGCTCTTGGCCGGGACAGCAGCTCCCGCTGCCAGAATCGCCCTCCCTCCCCGGGAACGGGAAAAATCGGGTAAACAAGGCAAGCCTGGCCCCGGGCGGGGGCACCCCACGGCGGCTGGGGGCACCCCAAGGCAGCCGGGGGCACCCCAATGCATCCCAGAACCGTGGGATGGGGCAGACTGGAGTTGGGGGGCAGAGACCCCAGAAGGTGTAGGGTCAGGGGGTGCAGGATCTGAGAGTGCAGGGACCCCCGGGAGGGTGCAGGATCTGGGGGTGCAGGGGTGCACAGATTCGTGGAGGTGCAAGATTTAGGGGTGAATGCACCCCAGAAGAATGCAGGGACCCAAAAAGGGGTACAGGATCAGGGCATGCAGGGACCCCAGAAGGGTGCAGGGGTGTAGGGTCTGGGGGTGCAGGGACCTCAGGGAGGATTCAGGGGTGCAGGGACCCAGAAATTGGGGTGATGCTGCAATATGGGGGTGCAGGTCCCCCAGGGGATGGTGAACCCCAGTGTGTTCACCATGTGGGGGGCTCTGGGGACTCCCTTCAGGGGGAGCAGCTGGGGGCCCCTTCACCTGCCCCCCCCCAAGATCTCATGTGTTTATGTTCCCTCTGCAGCCACTGGACCCCACAAAGGACCTGTGGCAGCATCTGGGGTTCCTTCAGCCTCTGGACCCCCCACCTCGGACCCCCACCTGGGAACCCTCCTCCCCTTTCCCACGCCCCCATTGCCCCATGTTTGACCTTCCCAAAGGTCAAATGTGTTTGAGGGGGGGGGTACCCCATCAGCCCCCCTCCCACAGGTCACACAGCGGCCGCGGCGTCGTGGCCGGCGGCCCGGTTGGCATCTGTACCAGCCCATGTGAGCGGGCTCCCTCCTCCTCCTCCTCTTCCTCCTCCTCCTCCTCCTCTCGCGGGGAGCCCTCTCCATGCGCGTCACGTGGCGCTGGCATGTGCGCCCTGCTCCATTTTTAGCCCCAGCAGCCTCCCTGCTGCAGAGCCATGTGCGGGCAGGCGCCGGCCGGCACGTGGGCCTGCCGCAGCAGGGATGGGCACCGGGCACTGGCACCGGCCCGGCAGAGCGGGCACGGCAGGGACACGGCACCCGTGTGCGCGGGCACGGATGTGCGTGTGAGCACGGCCACGCGTGTGTGTGAACACGGCTCTGTGTGTGTGTGTGTGTATGAGCAGAGCCAATTGTGTGTGTGAGCGTGGCAGTGTGTGTGTTTGAGCATGGTTATGTGTGTGAACATGGCTACATGTGTGTGTGAGCATGGTCATGTGTGTGGACATGGTTACGTGTGTGTGTGAGCGCAGTCACGTGTGTGTGTGTGAGCACAGTCATGTGTGTGAACATGGCTACGTGTGTGTGTAAGCACAGTCACGTGTGTGTGTGAGCACGGTTGTGTGTGTGAACATGGCTACGTGTGTGTGTGAGCACGGTCATGTGTGTGAACATGGCTACATGTGTGTGTGGGCACGGTCGTGTGTGTGAACATGGCTACATGTGTGTGTGAGCGTAGTCATGTGTGTGTGTGCGAGCACGGTCGTGTGTGTGAACATGGCTACGTGTGTGTGTGAGCACGGTCATGTGTGTGAGCACAGTCGTGTGTGAACATGGCTACATGTGTGTGCAAGCGCAGTCACGTGTGTGTGTGAGCACGGCCCTGTGTGCATGTGAGAGCATGGCCATGCATGTACAACCACGGTCACGTGTGTGAGAGCACAGCCACATGCGTGCACAATCACAGTTAGGTATGTGTACGAGGAGGGCCACACGTGTGTATGAACTTGGCTGGGGGGGTGTGTGAGCACAGTCACGTGTGTGCACAACTACAGTCATGTGTGTGTGTGCAAACACAGCCACATGTGTGAGTGTGAGCACAGCCATGCACACAACCACGGTCATGTATGTGTATGAGCAGTCATACATGTGCACAACCACACGCATGAACACAGCCATGCGTGTGTATGTGCACAATCACGTGGGGGGACAACCACAGCCCCCCCGTGCCTGACCACGGCCAGCGAGTGCACACTCTGAGGGCACAGCTGCTGGCAGGGCTTGGTGTGACCCAGGGCACGGCAGAGACAGTGGAGGGGCTTTCCCCGCACCACACCGGGGCGGGGGCACCGTGGGTGTGACCCGGGCACCGCACACAGGGGCACCCCGAGGCTCGCGGGGGTGCTGGGTGAAGGGGGACCCCCTCCACCGTGAGTGTCCCTGAGCACAGAGACGCGGAGAGACGCGTCCCCCACGTGTCCCCTCTGCGTCCCCGGCACGTGCCACGCGTGTCCCCTGTGTGTCCCCGGTGACACGGACCCGGTGTGCTGCAGGGGGGGGGAGTTTGGGGGGGGGGGGCGGGAAATGATACTCTGTGTGTGTATACGTGTACATACATGTCCGTACATGCAAACACACGTCCATACGTGTGCTCTGGGGCTGCAGCCTGGTGTGTGTGCGTGTACATACGTGTCCATACATGTGCATACATGTCAATATGTGTGCTCTGCAGCTCGGGGCGTGTGTGTGCATACATGTCCATACATGGAATACACATCCATATGTGTGCTCTGGGGCTGCAGTCTGGGGGCGCATGTGTATATGTGTCCACACAGGTGCACGTGTGTACATACGTGTGCTCTGGGGCTGCGGTCTGGGAGGGGGGGTGTGCATGTGCAGGGGCTGCATGTGCTGCAGTGGGGGGTGCAGCCCCTCCCTGGGGACACACACACACACGTGTGCATGTGCAAGTATGTGCATGTATGTACAGGTCCGTGGGTGCATGTACGAGCACATAAGTGTGTGCTGGGGCTGCAGCCTTTGCGGAGGGGGCGCTGCGGGTTTCTGTGTGTGTGTGTGTGTGTGTGCATGTCCTTGCACACCAGGAACTGCAGAGCTCTGTGTGTGTGTCTGTGTGTGTCCGGGGGCTGCGTGTGCGCACCGGGGGTGTGCAGACCCCGTGGGTCACAGCGGAACAACCCCCGTCTCGTTCGTAACGGGGGGTCCCAGCACCTCCGTCCCCCGGTTCCGGGGCCCCCCCGCCCCGCCGCGGGACCCGCCCGTGACCGCGGGTGGGTGCCAGCGCCGCTGTCCCCCGGTCCGGGGGTGCCCCCGCCCCGGGACCGGCCCGTGACCCGAGACCCCCCC
>NW_020886237.1:0-7058 GCF_003945725.1 Corapipo altera
GAGATGACGTGCTCGCGGATCTGGCTCTGCAGCGCCAGGTCCTCCACGCGCTCGATGAGGTCGTAGATCGCGTAGATATTGGGGTGCACGGACTCGAAGCGCCCGATCTCGGCGCGGATCGCGGCCGAGTTGGAGAGCCCGAACTGCGGCGGGGGCGGCCCGCCGGGCTGCGGCCCCGAGGGCCCGGGCACGGGCACGGGCACCGGCCCGCCCGGCGCCGCCAGGCTCTGCTGCTGCCCGGGGCTCTGCCCGGCGCCGCCCGGGAAGTTCATCGCGGCGGCGGCGGGGCCGGTCAGCGGCGCGGGGCTCCGGGCAGCAGCTGCATGGCCGCGACCGCGTCCGTGCGGCTCCGCCGGGCTCTGCCGGGCTCTGCCACCGCCCCCGCCCGCCCCGCCCCGCGCGCGTCACCGGGACCGGCCCCCGGCGGGCGGGGAGGGGGCAGCGGCGGGGACGGGGCGGGCGGGATGGGGGGGAGCGGGCACCGGGACCCGGGCCGGGACCGGGAGAAGCACTGGGGGGACCGCGAGGGGGAACGGGGGAATCGGGAGGGGGAGTCCGGGACTTTGGGGGCGGGACCGGGGAGTGGGGACGAGGAGACGGGGGCTGGGTGGCAGAGTGGGGGGATCGGGACCGGGGGGACCAGGAGTGGAGGGCTGTCACTGCCCGGCCCTGCCCGGCCCTCGCCTAAGGGCAGGTCGCAGCTCCCCTCCCTCGACACCCCACCGGGGCCACCCCGACGGCAGAGCCAGTGTTGTGCTGCTGCCCCTGCCCACGGCCCCCCAGACACCCTGTGCCAGCCCCGTGGAGCACGGCTAGGGGTCCCTTGTGCCAGCCCTTCCTCACGGCTGCCTTTTGGAGATAATGTCATCGTTAGTCACCCCAAGGTCGTTAAGGAAGCTGTAGAACATGGCCATTCCCAAGAGGTCCTTGGATGCCCACCAGCTGCTGCCTCGCCGTGGCAGGGTCCCCTCTCGGGTCACCCCCTGCCCACAGGGCCCACTGCTGTTCCCTCCCTCATGTGCTTGGCACAGGCCGCTCCAGCGAGGTCTGGCGAGGTCACCGGACTGTCTGGGGGACCATCATGGTAATGAAACCACCCAGGGGACCATCACAGGGGATGGCTGTTGGGCAGGGGCCAATAACAACCCCCACACTGTGTCCACCCCTAAAACAGCTTGTGAGGGGTGACCAGAGGCACAGAAAGGTTCTGACGGGGCACTGGGCTGACAGCCCCTGGCAGTACCATGGGAGCCAGTGGAGCTCACTGGGGATGAGCTGGCATCTTCCAAAAGGCTGAGAAATATAAAAAAGTGGGATCATGAGCCCTGGCAGATTAAACGAGAAAGTGGAATTTGGGAAAAGAGGAAGGAATGAAAAAGCAGACAGCTGAGAGAGCCAAGATCCCAATGGACTGCCCCCCCTTTTCCCCGGGGACCAGCGTCACAGTGGGCAGTGATGTGCTGCTGCCAGTGGGGCTCGGGGGGGCAGTGGGGGCTGGCTCCCACCCTCCACCCTTCTCTGGATGATGGTGGGAAGGGTGGGACATGAAGATGAGGAGGAGGACAAAAAGGAGGAGGAGGAGACATCTCTGGGAGGTTTCTAAATGCCTCCCGGCTCAGGAATCCTCTGGGATGTGGCAGTGGGTGCTGGGTTGCGTGGGTGGGACAAGCACCTCCCTGCCCTCCCTGTCTCCCTCCTGTGCCCTGCCAGAATTCCTCGAGTGCATCCCAGCCGCCTCAAAAGGGGTTTATTAGAAAACAGCTTTTTTGGTTTTGGTTTTGTTAAAAGCTTTTAGAACATCTGTGTCTGTTACAGCACCAGGCTCCCCTCACCTGCACACTCACCGAGGCTTCCAAAGGTCCCTAATGGCTCTGTGAGTCACAGCTCTGCTGGGCTGGCTCTTTCCTGACGTGTCTGATGGGTCCATGTCCTCATGGGCTCTGTGGAACCGTCCTGGCACAGCAGTGCCTGGCCATGCCCTGAACTTTCTCCAGCCCATTTTTCGCTGGGGTCTCTCTGTCCTTGCTCACAGCCATTTTCTTGGTCTCCTGCCATCATCATCATCATTCCAGAATGGTTTTTGTGGGAAGGGACCTTAAAGTTCATTTCATTCCACTCCCTGCCCTGGGCAGGGACACCTTCTGTTGTCCCAGGTTGCCCCAAGCCCTGACCAACCTGGCCTTGAACACTTTCAGGGATGACACAGCCACACATTCTCTGGGTAACCTGTGCCAGGGCCTCCCCACCCTCACAGGGAAAGATTTCTGCCCAGTACCCCACCTAACCCTGCCCTCGGTCAGTTTGACGCATAAACATTTATAAATTGCCTCCATTTCAGCCCCTTGGAATGTCTGGACACTCCAAGTTCTTGCAGTTCCCTCCTCCACGTCACCCTCACAGACAGGGATTCTGGGATTTATTCCTGGTGAGGGATGGGACATTGTCCTTCATCCTTACCTCACCCTCATCTGGCTGAGGTGGCAGCAGGGACAGGTTGAGGTGACTTTCCCCTGACAGGTGGGCATTGGTGGCCACCCCCACATCTCCTCCTTCTCCTTCTGCTCCTTCTCCTCCTGCTCCCTCTCCTCCTCCTCCTCCTTCCCCTTGTCCTCCTCCAGCAGAGATGTGTGATGCCCCCCTGCAGTCCTGGCCTCTCACCCCCTGTGTGGGTGTTCACAGACCACCCTGAGAGAACATTTTGCGTCCCTTTGGGCCACCAGTGTCCCCCAGCACTGGGGGCCCCTCAGGTCCCCACCAGACAGCAGGACACAGGACACAGGGATGGGATGAGGCACAGCAGGCACTGGGATAGAGCATCCCCTGGCCAAAGCCTGCACAGGGGTCGAGGGGATCCTGTCCCCAACAGCCCCTGTGGAGCAGGACCCCTCAGTCAGCACTGGGGCTGGCACTGGAGAACAGAGGAGCAGAGAGAGCAGAACAAACAGATGGAGCTGGGGCTTAGCACAGGGATAGGATAAAACCTGGAGGGAACTTCAGTGGAAAACAAGGGGGAAAGTTCAAAGGCGGGAGTAGTTGGGGACCAGCCGTGGACTTTCAGGAGCAAAAACTCCCTCAGGGATGGCCAGCCGGCCACTCTCTGTGGACAGGAGACACGCAGAGATCGAAACTGCTTTTCAGGGTGAATTTCACGTTCAGATCCTCAGTTTTCTCAGCTCCATCTGCAGCGTTTCCCTCTGACGCTGCCGTTCCCGAGTGCCTCAAACGGCGCCCGCTGCCAAGAGCAGCGATGCCGCCTCCTCCTCCTCCTCCTTCTCCCACTCCTCCTATTCCTCCTCCTCCTCCTCCTGCCGCTGCTCCCACCCCCAGACCAGCCGCTCCAGTGCCTCTGGTGTCCCTGCCCATGGCAGGGGTGTGGAACTGGATGGGCTTGAGGGCCCCTTCCCACCCAAACCATTCTGTGACACCAGACAGTGCCAGAGCCCGTGTGGGGCAGCAGGAGGGTCCCCACTGCAGACCCCCGATCCCCACGTGGGGTGCAGGGCTGGGGAGCAGCACCCCAGAACAGAGCCGAGGGGAGGCCAAGGCCCGGGGCTGAGCTCCAGAGGGTGTCTGGGCCCCATGGGCAGAGGGGGGATCCCAGAGGGCTCTCCAGGGCTTTTGGGCTTTTCAGGGCACTGGAGGCCCTGAGGTCCTTGATCATTCTTGCCATAGGAACTGGGGCTTCATCTCTGTGGAGACATCTCTGTCGGGAGAGCCAAGGGCTCTGCTGGGGGCCAGCGCTGGGGGACACTGCTGGGGACACTGCTCCTGTTCCCTGGACCGAGGGGAGCAGGAGCCCCGTCCCTCCCCGAGGGGCTCGGGCTGCCCCTCCTCCCGCTCACCCCGCACGGCAGCGGCTCCTGTTCCCAAACCCATCGGCACTCGGTGCGCGGCGGCAGCAGCTCGGTGGGAGGGAGCTGTTTAATGTCACCCTCCGGTGACAGGGACCGTCCTGTCCGGGCCGGGGATCAGCCAGGAGCTTTTCCCGGAATAGCTGCAGCTCGTGAATCTCGCTCTGGAGCGTGGAGGTACCAGCTCCACTCTTAATCCCATCCGGATCCGCACCGTGCAGCTGTCAAATTGCAAATCCAAAATCCATCACCCGGGCGCAGCATCCCGCTGTGCCCTCCCCTCCCCGCCCCCCGCGAGGCTCCGGCAGCTCTGGTGTGGAGCAGAGAGGAGCAGGGCAACACACCCGGGGCTGTGGTGAGGAAAAGGTGGTCAGTGGCCTGGTGAGGTGACCTCAGTTTGAAGGACCACAGTTGTCTGTGTCCCTTGCTGTGACCCCTCGCGACACCATCAGCCACCTCAGGCCACCCCGTGGGGCTCAGTGACAGCTGGGACATGTCCTACTCCCACAGGTGTCCAGGTGCTGCACCCCGGGATCCTCTCCTGGGCTGGACTGGGGTGGTAACAGGAACGTGGGGCAGGATCCCTCTGTGCCCCCCCCTCTGGTCACAGACCTCAGTTCACAGGAGCTCAACTGTGCAGGCACCTGGGCTTTGTGAAAAGAAGCTGAAAATGGAGCAAGATGGATTAAACTCTCCTGGGCACCAATCAGAGGGAGCTGGGGGTTCCAACCAGGGCACAGGGCCTGTGACTCTGGAAATGCCAGCAGGGCAGGAGGGGTCTCAGCCTCAGTGTCTGTCTGAGAAACACTGAGAAAAGGTGAACTGGTGAGTAAAGAGGAAATGGAGGGGACTATGAACCCTGACAGATTAAAGGCAGAAACACAACGGGGCAGCCCTTCTCATGGAAATGTTCTCCCAATATCCAGCCTGACCCTCCCCTGGCACAGCTGGAGGCCGTTCCCTCTCCTCCTTGTTCCCTGGGAGTAGAGCCCGACACCCCCCCCCGGCTCCCCCCTCCTGTCAGGGACTTGCAGAGAGGGAGAAGGTCCTCCCGAGCCTCCTTTTCTCCTCCCAGCTCCCTCAGCCACTCCCAGTGCTCCAGCCCCTTCCCCAGCTCCGTTCCCTTCCCTGGACACGCTCCAGCCCCTCAATGTCTTGTTGAGGGGCCCAAAATGACTCCAGGATTTGAGGTGGGGCCACAGCAGCACCTGGCACAGGGGACGGGCACTGCCCTGGGCCTGTGCCCACGCTGGTTCCTCCTGTGTTGGAGGGGCCGTGTGGAGGTGAACAGTGTCACATCCCTCGGGCCCAGGACAGTGGGCATTGTTGCTCTGGTTGGCAGAAAGCCGTGGGAACAGTAAGCAAGAGAAGACGACACAGAAGAAAGAAGATACAAGACTGCAAGAAAGACCTTGGTTGCTAAAAACTGTAGTTAATTGTATCTGTTAAAACATATGCTGAATTATGTAGTTTGAGAAAGTAAGGAAAAGTAGAAAATTACCAGTTGTTCAGCTTGAATTATCTATTATTCTGCCCAGGGTATATAAGCTTATGCATTGTTAAAATAAAGGTCTTTGTTTTGCACCAGAACAGAGTCTGGACCCCTCAATCACCACAGGGTTGGAGCCCCCAGCTCATCCCCCGGCCCCAGTGGGGACAGAGCTGCAGGAAGGGGCTGGGGCACCTTTGTGTGCTGCTGCCCAGGGGCCCCCAGGGCCACCTCACTGCCACTCGGGGCGCCCAGGCAGGGGAGGGGGGCCCCATCTCTGGAGCAGCAGCTCCAGAACCAGCCACTGCTTTATACCACTGATATTTTGAGAGAACATTGAAAAATCCAAGGGATTGGGAGCAGCCCCCAGCAGGATAACTCAAGGGCTCCGTGGTCCCTTGGCAGTGGATTTAAGGTACACAATCTGCTCAGCTTTCCCAGGAAATTGAGGGGTGACTGGATGTACTTTCATGGGAATATTAAATGGCTCCTTAATCAAGGCTGGGAGGATGGAAAAGTCTCAACCTCTGGGAGCCAAAGCCAGACAAATCCACAGTGACAACCAGACACTGGATTTATCTGAGAGGGGATGAACCACTGGATAAACCCTCAAATCTGAGCAGCCACAACCTCTCTGATGGCGTGTTCGAGCTCATTCTGACATCGGGAAGGGATAAATCCCAGTTCTCCACCCGCACAGGTCAGTCGTGGTTGAAATCTGCTGCTGCTCTCACGCCCATCACTGCGACAGCCCCGGGATCCGCTCGGCAGCTCCAGGCTGACACAGCCTCACCTGTCCTTCCCACCCAGGCAGCTCCCATACAGGATCCTGGAAGGGAAGTCGTGACTTCCCTCCTGGGAGCCCCCCAACCCCCCGGATTCCCCCAGCAGGAAGGGGCTGCCCTTGCACGCTGCTGCCTCCTGATTTTATCCTGGTTTGTGACTGGTTTCATACTGGGAGTCACTGGGATAACACTGGGAGTATCTGGAAAGGACTGAGATCATACTGGTAGTGACTGGGATCATACTGGGAGTGACAGGAGCCATACTGTGGGTGACTAGGAGCAACTGAGACCATGCTGGGGGCAACTGGAACCACACTGGGGGCAATTGGGATCATACCGGGAGCAGGTAGGCCGATGCTAGGATAACACTGAGATCATACTGGGACTGGCCGGAATCAGACTCGGAATTACTGGAATAATACTGGGAGTATCTAGGAGAGACTGGGATCATACTGGGAGTGACTGGAAGTGACTGGAATCATGCAGGCAGTGACTGGAGCCCTACTGGAAGTGACTCGGTTCATACTGGGAGTGACTGGAGTCACAGTGGGGGTGACCAGGAGCAACCAGGAGCACGCTGGGCGCAACTGACATTTTACTGGAAGTGACCGGGATCGTATTGGGAGTGCCTGAGCACAGCGAAGGAGCTGAACCAAAATTCTCGGCGTCCCCCCGCCCGACGGGACCACAACTCCCGGCGTGCCCCGCGCGGCACCACCCCGCCATGGCGCCTGCCGGCAGGACTACAGCTCCCGGCGTGCCCCGCGCCCGAGCGCCCTGCCGTGGCGCAGGACTACACGTCCCGGCGCCCCCCGCGCCCGGCCGGAAGCGGCGCGATGGCGGCCCGAGTCCGGCCCGGTGCGGCCGCGGCCCCGGTTCCCCGCGGCCCCGCGGGCTGAGGCCGCGCCCGCCCGGAGCCCCCGCTCGGAGCGC
>NW_020886238.1:0-7049 GCF_003945725.1 Corapipo altera
GCAGCACCATCCCTGGATTCATGGTTATGAGCCGGAGTCAGACCCTGCTACGTTGGAACGAGATGGGCTTTAAGGTCCCTTCCAGCTCGATCCATCCTGGGATTCTGGGATTCTATGACAAGACTCCTTGTCTCACAGAAAGGAACAGGTACATACAATACAATAAAATAAAATAAAAAAAAAAAAGACCAGCTTTCTCCATGACAGAGGAAGAAACCACCCAGATTTCCCAAATGTGCAACGCGAGTTCTTCGCCGTCTCCCGTTCCCGAAACGTTTCCTGCCACGTTCGGGATTCGCGTGCCAGACGCTTCCCTTTTTTATGGGATTTGGCAGCCTGTCCTCAGACAGTTGGCCCCGTGCCCACCAGGCACCACGAGTTCTGCTCTGACATGTTATTGCCTAATGTGGTGGGAAAAATAAGTAGAGCAAAAATCCAACCCTTGCGCGGGAACGGAGCAGGGCGGGGGCTGAGGGGAGATGGGATGAGCTGGAAGACAAACATGGATATGATGCAGCAAGTGCATCTATTGATGTGTCATGTACTGTGTAAGAGAGGAAAAAGAAGTCCCCAACACGTATCTGGACCCTGGCAGAGGCTCAGCAACAGCCACTGCAGCCTCCAAGCCTGTCCCACTGCAAACCTGAGGGTGATTATTCCAAAAAATCTTGTCTAACTTGTCTAACGAACTCCTCAGACATTATGGGAATTTTCTTCCTTTGGGATGTTTACACAGAACTGGAGAATCCAGGAATGGGTTGGGTTGGAAGGGACCTTAAGGATCATCTCATCCAACCCCCTGCCATGGGCAGGGACACCTTCCACTAGCCCAGGTTGCTCCAACCTGACCTTGGACACTTCCAGGGATGGGGCAGCCACCCTGGGCAACCTGTGCCAGGGCCTTCCCACCCTCACAGCCAACAATTCCTTCCCAATATCCCATCTATCCCCGCCCTCTGGCAGTGGGAAGCCATTCTCCCTTGTCCTGTCCCTCCATCCCTTGTCCCCAGTCCCTCTCCAGCTCTCCTGGAGCCCCTTCAGGCACTGGAAGGGGCTCTCAGGTCTCCCTGGAGCCTTCTCTTTTCCAGGTGAACCCCCCCAGCTCTCCCAGCCTGGCTGCAGAGAACAGGTGCTCCATGCCTTAATTCTTGTATTTTGCTCCTCTCCAGAGCTGAGGATCCCAACCCAGCCCGGCACAGGACAAGAAACAAAGGGAAACCGAGATAAAGGACCAGAGGAAAACAGTTTCAAGCTCTTACCAAGTTAACCATTTAAAAGTGCTTAATATTGGGGAGGTCCTAAACCCCTTCCTCAATCCCAGTGGCCCAAAGCCACATCCCCAGCCAGACACACTGACTGACACCTGGAGTCTCTGGGAACATCCTTCCCGTTAAATCACAATCTGGGTCAAACTGAATCTTGAAAAATTCCACTCTCTCAGGTACCACTTTGGGGGCTGCTTTGCCCTGGGAGGAATCACAGAATCCTTTAGGCTGGAAAAGATCATGGAGTCCACCCTGTGCCCCATTCCCACCTTGTCCCCCAGCCCAGAGCACTGAGAGCCACCTCCAGTCCTTCCTTGGACACCTCCAGGGGTGGGAACTCCACCACCTCCCTGGGCAGCCCCTGCCAGTGCCTGACCACCCTTTCCATGGAGAAATTCCTCCTGATGTCCAACCTGACCCTCCCCTGGCACTGCTTGAGGCCATTCCCTCTCCTCCTGTTCCTTGTTCCCTGGGAGTAGAGCTCAATTCCCCCCCGGCTCCCCCCTCCTGTCAGGGAGTTGCAGAGCCAGAAGGTCCCCCCTGAGCCTCCTTTTCTCCAGGCTGAGCCCCCCCAGCTCCCTCAGCTGCTCCTCATGGGACTTATTCTCCCAGGGACCCCCAGCCCCCTGATCCAGGGGGAGCAGAGGGACACAGAGCTCAGGCTGATTTCCCCCAGCAAACCTGCCCCCTCCCCAGTCCATCTTGTGGGAGTATTATTTCTGCCTGGCTGCATCCCAGGGAGGGGAGAAAGTTAATTAGACATCTTAGCACCTGGGAAATAAAAGCCTTGCTGACCTTCATTGACTCTATTGGAAAATAATTTAGGGTTGTTTGGCTTCCCTTCTGCACTGAGCAGCCCATCAATTAACAGCCCTCAAGAAAATGTTCACTATTTGCCTTTTAACACAATTTAATCTGATGTGCTGTTTCGTCACCTGTGTCCCACATGATCCCAGTATTGATGGGTTTGTCCTCAGGTTCTGCTGCTTAAATGGGCAAAACATATTTTATCCTATAATTAAATGAAATGCTCTGCTGGGTGAACATTATCTTAAGTTTTATAGTATTATAGTGCTTTCTATCACCTTAATACATCACCATAGTTCTGTCACTCCAATGAGGTATTACTGTATTATTAGTGTAATACATCATTACTGCAAGGTGTTTGCATGATGAATTGCTTCAAAGATGAAGCCATCAGGCAGGAAAAAAAAAAAAATCCATCAGCAGGCTGAACATAATTACAGGATAAAAGGATACTTCATGATGGAATCTGGTCATGAGTTGACCTGGAAGTGAATGAAAGCAGAGAGAAGGGGAAGCTAAAGAGAAAACATGAGAAAAACCCCTAAAATGCCACTGGTAAGTGATACAGAGGAGGAGCTGTGAGTAAAGCCAAGGTCTCATCTGCATTTAGGGCCACCACAGCCAACTGCATCCAGCTCAGGGCTCCAGGCTGAGCTTAAAGCCAGGAGGAGGAGAGAGCAGGAATTCAGGATCGAGCACAGACCACCCTGCCTTGATGGGATAAATCCCTTCCCACAGAGTAGGTCATTCCCCCCATCACCCTGTGGATCTACAGACAGAAGGATGATGTGGGGATGGAAAAAACAAGCACACCCAGCTGCATCCAGTTCAGGGCTCCAGGCTGAGCTTAAACCCAGGAGCAGTGAGGAGAGAGCAGAAATTCAGGATCGAGCACAAACTGCACTGCCTTGATGGGATAAATGGGAAAAATTCCTCCCTGGAGGTCATCCCTCTTTCTCCCAGGTGGGCTGCGGATCTACAGACAGAAGGATGGTGTGGTAGACTTGGAAAGAACAAGGACTTCCAAGAACATCCCACCACCCCCAGCAGGGCAGGGAACAGGATCCACAGCCCCCTGTCCTCACCCCATGACAATGCCAGCAGGGAACCCACACCTCCCCCTCATCTGCTGCTGAGGAACCTGCTCTTAATTAAAGTAAATTTAGTTAAAATTAAACTTCAAACATGTCTGGGATGGGCCATAGGATCAAGGAGAGAAAGGGGGATTTCAGGACATGATGTGCAACTTGAGCACCACCGTGTGTGCTTTGGGATGCTCAACAACTCCAAAGGAATTGCATCTCCTTGTGGGTTTATACATATATATATATCTAAAAATGAATAAAAATTTTATATATATATATATTTATATATAACAAGTGTTTACATTACATCCCCAGCAATAAATTACAACAAGCAGCCCATTAATTAAACAGTTGTAGAGAAAGTCTAATTTTGCTGCAAATTTCAAAGCTCCTGCACTCACTGACAACTACTCTAAAAAAAGCATTTCCAAGGAGTTTAACTCATGGAATGTATCATGAAACAAAAGAACTGCCAAGAACTGGCTCTCAATGGGAAGAGGGAAGGGACAACATGGAGAGGGAAGACCAGGAAGAATCTCTGCTGAGGTTGGACAATGGGAAGCAGGAAGGGAGTCAGCAACACTGCCAGGTTTGGCCTCAGAACTTCAGGTAGGAGAAGAAAACGTAGTTAAATTTAATCACAGTAACTGAGGGAAAAACAAATAACCTGCTTTCAGCCATTCATCTCAGAGCCCAGGGTTAGCAGGCAGTGTCAGCCTAATCCAGTTTCTCACCCCATAATGCACTTAGAGGTTGAAGTTTCCATCCACAAAGTCCAAAAGGCATTTTGTGCCATTTGAGAAAAAAATTGTGTGCATTCAAGCACCAGCTTTGTTATATTTAGCAGTGACTGGATCAGCCCCAGTTGCCTGATCTTTGTTCAGAGGCAGGGATAAACCAAAGGGAGATTATCTTCCACAGCTCACTCCCAGGCTTAGGTGGCTCCTGGATTTTCCAGTTCAGGCTCAGATGAACTCTGGGATTCCTCAATCCTGGAGAGCCTGGAAAGCCCAGGGTGACCATGGAGTGAGAATGGGATCTTCCTGCATTTCCATCACTTGAACTAAACATCTTTTAGCTGAAAATGAACCTCCTGGAGTGTGTTGGACCCCAGATACCCCAGAATTTTGGAGAGGCAAAAGGAGTGGTAGAAAAGTCATGCAAAGGGAAATTCCAGCCAGGGTGAGATGGAGAATTATCTCAGCACCGTTTGTTTGCTTTATCCCATTGGGCCATTTTTATTCTGCTGGGTGAAAGAGGAAGAATCAGGGAATCATGGAGTGGTTTGGGTTGGAAGGGACCTTAAGGATCATCCTGTTCCAACCCCTGCCACAGGCAGGGATACCTTCCACTATCCCAGGGTGCTCAGATCCCCATCCTAACTGGTCTTGCATTGTGTCCTGCTCATGGGCTATTTGCTCCCATCATTATTTACCCTTGCCTGGCAGATTTTTTTCCAAACTTTTACTTGCAGCTCTGCCATGATTCTGGCAGAATCCAGAAAATCAGGACTTGAAGAGCAGCTGGGAAAATTCCCTGTGATACCCGAGGTGTTTTTAACAACAATCTGGGCCTGACCCATTGGAGAGTGAAGCCAACAGACAAGTTCCACAGCCTGCTGTGCCCTCTGCCAGTGTGCCCCCTCACCTGAGGTCCCCACCCATGGCATGGGTACAGGATTGCTGTGTGGTTCTCCTGAGGGCCCTGGTCCAGGCACACATCCTTGGCCTTGTTGTTTCGGAGCTGGAAGAAAGAAAAAGAGCAGAGTTACGGCCCTGTCTCATCAGAGATAAAGAAATAAAAGATGCTCACCCCTCTCCTGCTGTAGAAGGTGTTCTATCACAGGGAATAATCGGGCAGGGAAAGGTTTAGTGCCCTGTGTGTTTTCTTTAAATCCAGGGCTAATGGTGGTTGATTTTACACAATCATCACCATTCCAAGGAGCCAGTTTCTCTGGACAGAGTTTTCTTCTCTTTGCTCGTGTGTGGTGGGAACAAAGCCAGTCTTAGGCTGCCAGGAGCCCAAAATCAATGCAGGATTGCTCAGATTTCGGTGAAAACTGAATGGCAGGGGGGAAAAAGTCCAGCTTGGAAAAAAAAAGGAGGGATGCAGGAGGAGAGGCAGAGATGGCAGAGCACTGTCATGAACTGAGGGACACACTTTGGAGGGACCAGGGCAGGGGGGGTTTGTGGTACAGATTCAAACAGCCACCAAACCCTGGGCACCAGGGCTGGTCCCCAGAGCTCTGCCCTTTCCAGAGCTCTGCCCTTTCCAGAGCTCTCCCCTTTCCAGAGCTCTGCCCTTTCCAGAGCTCTCCCCTTTCCAGAGCTCTGCCCTTTCCAGAGCTCTCCCCTTTCCAGAGCTCTCCCCTTTCCAGAGCTCTGCCCTCTCCTCTCTCCAGGCTTCCCAGGCAGGGCCATAATGCAAAAATGCCTTTGGAAACGGGCTGGGAGAGCTGGGGGTGTTCACCTGGAGCAGAGAAGGCTGCAGGGAGACCTGAGAGCCCCTTGCAGGGCCTAAAGGGGCTCCAGGAGAGTTGGAGAGGGACTGGGGACAAGGGATGGAGGGACAGGACAAGGGGAAGGGCTTCAAACTGCCAGAGGGCAGGGATAGATGGGATATTGGGAAGGAATTCGTGGCTGGGAGGGTGGGGAGACCCTGGCACAGGTTGCCCAGAGAGGCTGTGGCTGCCCCATCCCTGGGAGTGTCCAAGGCCAGGTTGGAGCAACCTGGGCTAGTGGAAGGTGTCCCTGCCCATGGCAGGGGGTGGGACTGGATGAGCTTTTATGTCCCTTCCAATCCAACCCATTCCATGATTCTGTGATTCTCCATCACCTCCCTTCAAATTCTACCAATGCCATCCTCCTTGTGCATAGGCCATTTTTTTCCTCTTGTTGTTTTAACAGTGATCCAGGATCCGGAAGAGGGTTGAACCTTCCGGATCCTGGATCCGGAATTACAGCTGTAAACCACTGTAATTATAACTGATACAGCAGAGGTATGTTGTGTTTAATATAATTAGAGAAGACCAGGCTTTGGTGTTCTGATCCTTTCCATGTGAACAGTTACTGTGTGATCTGTTCCAGGGATATAAATAAACTCTAGTAGGTAAAGCACTACGTGGTGTAAATAAAGATGTCAAATGATAGTCCATAACACAAATCCAGATCCTGGGTGGAGGATGATGGCTTCTGCTGTGTTCAGAGGTGTCTTATATCTAACATTCCATAAAAGTGCTGTATTTTATAGCCATGGTTGGTATTGAAGTGAGCAATGTTTCATCCCTGAGCCTTTGGTATTCCCTCTGAATGTGCCTCTATCCACAGCTAGAGCAGTAATTGCAGAGCCCAGTAAGGTTTTCATTTAAGGACCATATGGGAAACATATGGGAAAATCCCTCTTGTGTTGACCTGTCATTTATTATGAAATTGATTTCATTTTATGAAATCTTTCACCTTATGAAATGTTTTGTTTGTTTGGCTTTGCTGAGGTGTTCTTGCCTTCCCTTGAAATTCAACTCTCCTCTCCTCAGTAAATTGATACTTTTGTTGACTTGCTGGGGAAATGAAAATAATGCCTGCTGTGGTGGGGTGACCTGGTGCCCACCAAAGCTGCCCTGGCACTGTCCCCAAGCTGGGCAGGGCACAGGGAGCACAGGGAAAGGCTCAGGGGTGGGATAAGGGCAGGGAGAGATCCCTCCCCAGCTCCTGTCATGGCCAAACAGACTCAGCTTGGGGCAATTACTTTCATTTATAACCCATCAAACCAGAGGAGGACAAAGAAATAAAATGGAATCTTGAAGCACCTTCCCCACACCCTTCCCTTCTTCCTGGGCTCAACTTCACTCCTGATTCCTTCTCCCTCCTCCTCCCCAGTGGCTCAGGGGGATGGG
>NW_020886239.1:0-4427 GCF_003945725.1 Corapipo altera
CCTCTCCTTTCAGGGAAATGAAACGGGGCTTTGCAGCAGCTCCTCTCCCGCCCGCCGAGCACCGCCCGTCCCCGGGGAGGCTCACGGCTCATCCCGTTCCCTCTCCCACGGCAGATCCCGCCTGGATATCGCTCACACCACCAGTAACACCAGTCGCGGCTGCTCCCCCCAGGCCGGGTGCGGGGGGCTCCGCTGGGGCCAGCGGGGAGCGTCCCCAGGGAGGCAGCGCCTGAATAATTCAGGAGAGCTCGGCGAGAGAAACAGGATCTGCTGCCCGCCGGGTCGCAGAGGGGTGCTGGGAAGGGCACGGAGCAGCTCCCTGTCCTTCTCCTCATCCCCAGTGTCGCTTTGTCGCACCACTTCAAGGATCCTACTCCACCAGGATCGAGAGGTGGTTGCCGCCGGCACATCCCGGCTCCAAGAGGACCAGGAAGCGCCCCAGCGCCCTGCTTGGCTGTGCAGAGGGACAGGATGGGGACACGGTGTCCCCAGCACCCACCTGTCCCCATGGGGATGGCACATGCCAGAGCCCAGCAGCTCCTGGGGCAGGGGATGGCGTCGCTGCCCATAAAGCCACTATTGTCACCGGGGCACGTGTGGGGTGGGGAAACCCCCGTCGCGGGGCGGTGAATCCCTCAAGCCCTTCCCTCTCCAGCATTTTGCATTCCCACCGCTCCCTTCCCTCTCCGCACAGCTGTGCCCGGCCACAATGGCCCCTTCTTGCCGCGTCACCGGCGCCGGCTGCGCTCCCTCGGCCCCTTCCCCAGCCCCGAGCCACCCCGCTGGCAACCGAGACGGAAAAATTCATCCCAGGAAAGAAAAAAAATCCGTCCTGGCAGGCACCAACTCCGGGAGAGAACTGCGAGCAGGGTCAGCTCTCCTGACCGATTATCCCAGCGATGCTCCGGGATTTTTAGCTGGCTATGGATAGAAGGAAAGGCAGGGGGTGGAGGTGTCACTTAGGGGTGCTGGTAGCACCCAAAGGGTGGCTGGTGAGACCATGGGACTGTCCTAAAGCCGCGGGGACAGGCAGTGGCTGTGGCACGACCACCCAGCTCCTGAATCCTGGGATTGTATCCCCGACCAGCTTCATCAAGGAGGAGAAAAAAACCAGGCAGAGCTCAGCACTGGCACCAGAATCCTGGTGGCATCTCGGTGGCATCGGTGTCACCAGTGCAGGCAGGACCCAGGGTGATAATGGGGAACTGATAATTCAAGGTGCTCCAGGGATTTGCTGCTCCTCAGGCTCCCAGACCCAGGGAAGGGTACAACCCCACAGGGATGGGTTGGAAATGGGGGCTCAGGACTCACTGAGCCAGAGGGGTGACACCGAGGGTGCTTGGTCACAGGGCGGGGGCATCTTTGGGGTGGTGGGTGCAGCCCGATGGAGGCTGATGGGGCTGGGTGCTGATGGGTGTCCCCAGGATGGAGCAGGACACACCACGAGCTGCACCCCAGCATCACCTTGTCACCGAGCTGCACCCCAACATCACCTTGTCACCGCACTCTGGGGGGCACGGGGCTGGTCCCCAGCTCAGAGATTTAACCTCTTTGCTCTTGGTCCTCCCCCAGGGCAAAGGGATTTCGTGGGTCCCCAGGGCCACATGTCTGAGCAGCACAGTCCCCTGCCCCCCTCCTGGGCACCCTCACCGCACATCTGGCCCCGTGCCACAGCTGGAGCGGGCGCCTTCTGCCTCTGTTTGTTGCCTCTGTTTGTTGCCTCTGTTTGTTCACAGCGAGCGCCGAGGCTCGTGAGTTAATTAAAGCTCGATCGAAACTGTCGTCAGGCAGTGCCGCTCCTCGAGAGGCTGCGAGCGCTCCCATCCCCCGGGAAGGGATGGAGGAGGATGCTCGGGATGCTCCGGGGGAGAGAGAGACACCCCGGGGAAGGAGTTGTTGTGATTACCCTCCTCGGGAGGAGGCAAAACTCAAACCGTCCTGGGGACACCGTATGCGGTGTCCTGTCACTGCCTGAGCGTGACCCACTTACCCAACGCTCAGCTGAGCCCTGGCTGCTTAATTTGGGGCTGGGGGCTGCTGGGTGGGGGTTCCTGCCAGGCCGAGCCGTGCCGTTCCAGGCCGAGCCGAACGCAGGGCCCCGGGCGCGCTGCGGCCGCGCCGGCCGGGACAAAAGGGAATGTAGGTTAAAGCACAAAGTGCTGCGGAGCCCTCTCGGCAGCACCGGGTGGGGGGGGCCCGGGCAGGCGCCCACCGCTGCAATTAGCTAATTGCTCCGTGTTCGCTCGCAGGGGACGAGGGGGATGCTGTCACCGCTCCCTGCTGCACTCTCCATCTGAGAAAGCCGCCCCCGGGGGCACCGTGCCCCCCTTGTGCCCCCCTGCGCTCTGCACGGAGCTGGAGGAGGAGGGGGAGCCCCCAAACCTGCTGTCCCCAGCCCGGATGGATGTGATGTCCCTGATGTCCCCACAGCTGGGGACAGTGGGGGTGATGCTCTCTTAGCACCAGGGATGGATCTGGCTTTCCCTCTACGTTTTGGGTGTGCCCTGCTGTGCCCCAAAGATCCCTCATGGCCTAAATTCTGCCCAAGTCATTGAGTGGGAACCAGAAATGTCCCCCTCAGATGGTGCCCGAGGAGAGTGTGGGAGCCTGTGACATCACCAGGAGCTGAGTGACAAATGGCATCATCAGAGGGGGTCATTGTGTCACCTTGTGGGGCAGAGGGACCCCCCGGCTGTTGGGTGGTGGCAGCAAGGACGGGGTGGGCAGACAGGATGCTGCTGACATCATCAGGCTGGTCCATGACATCAGCTGGTGGCACTTAGGAGGGGACAGAGAGAGGGGTCTGGGCAGGCTGTGCAGGAGCTCTGGGGTGAGGAGGAGGAGGAGCACAGTCCCATGGAATGATGTCCTCAGCTCATGGCTGCAGAGCCTGTCCTTGTGCTGGTGACATATTGACTGACAATTCTTAATCAAGTGGATTATTAATTAGCAGCAGAGCCGGCTGGTTAATCCTGGGCCTGGCTGGGAGCCGGTGGTTTGTGCTGACAGAGTCTGGGATCGTGACACGATCGGTCACGTGCCACCATTCTGGGACCTGCTGTGCCAGGCCCCCCACGCTGGCCCAGGGCATCCCACTGCCACTGGAAAGGCACAGATTGCATCCACCCTGGGGCTCGGGGTGGCCTCACACACCATGCACACTGGTGACCCAAACCCCACGGGATTTCACCCCAAACCCCAGGGGATTTCACCCCAAACCCCAGGGGATTTCACCCCAAAAGTGGTGGGTGTCACCACAGGATTTACCCTGGCACAGCGGGACAGGTGGTTGGTGGGTGGGTACCCGTCTGCTGTGCTGCCTCCGTGCCATCTGGACCATGCCAGTGGGGGTGACATGTGTGTCACTAGTGCCACACGTGTCCCCAGCCGTCGCCGTGGTGGTCGTGCCGTGGAGGGTGGAGGTGCTGGGGACCAGCCCTGCCTGGGGCAGCCCCCTGCCCTCGCCTCTGGGGATGGTGCCCCCCAGAAGAGCACCTCAGACCTCATGTGTGACCTTGACCCCACTGTCCCCAGCCCAGCCTGGGCGTCCCAGGGGGCAGGGGGCTGGGGACCAGCTGCTCCATCCCCATCTGAGCCCACTCCAGGGCCATTCCCCCCGCAGATCCATCCCGCATTTCCCTGCCTGTCTCAGCCATCTGCCGAGACCCCCCGAGGGCAGGGGGGGTGCGCAGGTTTGCTCCCCAAATCCCTACCCCGGTGCCGGTCCCAAAGCTGGGCTCGGAGCATTTTGCTCACCGTTTTGGTGCAGAAGATTTAATTTTGGTCCTAATCCCTCCCAGCGCCGGGCTCGCCTCCCCGCGCGGCTGTCGGCGGCGATTTCCCAGCCCTAATTAAAGCTCGGAGCGTGTGGCGGCGGCTCCCTGGGGATGCTTCCCTTGCTTCCCAGTTTCCCGTCAAGATCAAGGGGATAAACCAATGTTACCGGCAAAGTTAATGCCGGCGGCAGCTGAGGGAAGCGGTGACGAGCCCTGAGCTGGTGGCAGCCGCAGATCCGGAGGCGAATCCCACCTTGGAACGCTGCCTCGGGGGCCCGGGGATGGCAGGAGGACCCGGAGACGGTGAGATGAGTTGTGCAGGTCTCAGCCCAACCCTAAGACCCGTCTGTGGCAGCTTTTTGTGGCCTCACTGGGTGTGTGGCATCACCAGGCAGCCGTGTCCCTGCCCGAGTGTCCCCAGGCAGCAGGGGAGGTTTTGGGGTGTCACTGCCCTGTTCAGGTGTCCCCAGGTTTGACAACAGGGGAAGTTTTGGGGTGTCACACCCAGAACCTCTGCCCAAATGTCCCCAGGTCTGGCAGTAGGGGAGGTTTTGGGGTGTCACTCCCCTGTTCAAGTGTCCCCAGGTTTGACAGCAGGGGAGGTTTTGGGGTGTCACACCCGGATCCCCTGCCCGAGTGTCCCCAGGTCTG
>NW_020886239.1:4437-7045 GCF_003945725.1 Corapipo altera
TTTGGGGTGTCACACCCGGATCCCCTGCCCGAGTGTCCCCAGGTCTGGCAGCACTGGAGGTTTCTTGGGGTGCCACAACCATCCATCAGCTGCTGTTCCCCTCCCGTTCCCCATTTTCACCCCGAAATGACACCTCCTGGCCCAGAGCACCCCACTGACCCCCGGGGAGGGACACCCAGGCTGGCACCCAGCCTGGCGAGCTGGGAGAGCCAGGAGAGCGGAGCTGCCTCCCTCCTTCCAGGCACCTGCCAGGCAGCCAAATCCCGGCCATCTGTGCCCGCTCCCAGCTGCCAGCCAGCTGCTCTGGGCACCCAAAAACCCACCCAGGGCCCTGCAGGGTGGTTTCCCAGGCCTGGCAGGGGGATGGCTGCTGGATGCTCTGGCTGCCTGGCACGGCTGCTGCCTGCTTAATTGCGCTGAAAGCACAACAGATGGCAGAAGGGCTTCAAGATGTTCTTTTCCAACATTTTGGGCTCATTTGCTCGCCTTCCTCCAAAGCAGCTCCAAGGAGCGAGGTTGGGAAGAGCCCTGTGTGCATAGGGAGGGATGGTGACCACGAGGATGAGTCCAGTGGTGCAGCTGGGGAATTAAAGGGAATTAAAACACTTGCTGGGCTCACACTGCTCCGCTTTCTTCCCACTGTAATCCCCGGGCCTGCTGCCCTTCCTGCCCGCACCTCCAGCACCTGCCTGCTGCTCCCAGGGGACAAAAGCCCCTTTGCCATGTGCCCAGAGCAGCTGGTGGCAGCAGCTGGGGGCTGGGGGGTCACCTCCATGCCACGAGGGGCTGGTGAGGGACCTCATGTCTTCTTCCCAGAGATCCGGGTCCTGCCACGCTCCGGTCCCGCCGTGTCCCCGGCTGTGCCAGGCTCTCCCACTGTGGCACTGGGAGCAGCACCAGGGCCCAGCAGGCACCAAGTACCCTGGGGTGGTGTGTCATCTCCAGCCTGAGCTGGGTGCTGTGTGTCTGTGCAAGGCTGGCACCCATCCAGGACCAATATCCTGGACCGGCACCCAGCACCCAGCATGGCTGTGCTGGACCAGTGTCCATCCAGGACCAGCAGCACCCAGCACCCAGCATGGCTGCACAGGACTAGTACCCAGCACCCAGCATGGGTGTGCTGCACTGGCACCAGTTACCAGCCCCATCACCCACCCCTGTCCCCATAACTCAACTCTGTCCCCAGCACCCGTCCCTGTCCCCAGCACCCATCTCTGTCCCCATCACCCATCCCTGTCCCCATCACCCACCCCTGTCCCCATAATTCATCCCTGTCCCCATCACCCACCCCTGTCCCCAGCACCCACCCCTGTCCCCATAATTCATCCCTGTCCACAGCACCCATCCTTGTCCCAATTACCCATCCCTGTCCCCACAATTCATTCCTGTCCCCATAACTCATCCCTATCCCCAGCACCCATCCTCCATCACCTACTCCTGTCCCCAGCACCCACCCCTGTCCCCATTACCCATCCCTGTCCCCATCACCCACTCCTGTCCCCGTCACCCATCCCTGTCCCCATCACCCACCCCTGTCCCCATCACCCACTCCTGTCCCCAGCATCCATCCCAGCCCCTCCACCTGCCCCCCTCCCTCGGCTCTCGGGGCCAAGGTGTGTCACCGGGCGCCTTTGATGAATTATTTATGAGGCAGGTGACCTCATTCATTCAGATTGATTTTCCTCCGTGTCACTCCAATTCCATCGTTCTCCTGGAACCGGCAGCACGTCAGGTGCTGAGCCTCGGGGACAGGCGGGGGCACGAGCCCAAGGCCCGTGCTTTGCCAGCTCAAAAACCATTAATTTTAAGAATAATATTAATATTATCACCGCCAGAGCCAGTGTCAGCGTTGTCATTATTAAAATAAATAAATACATTAAAAAATAAATACATTATTATTATTGTTATTATTATTATTATTATTCCTCTCTCCTATTCCCCCCAGCACCCCGGGCTCTGCCCACCCTACCTTGCCCAGTGCAGACAGACCCACATCTGCCAGCGGATGGGTGGCCCAGGGCCACCAAGGGCCATGTTGTCACCTCTGCAGGGTGTCCCCAAGCAGAAGGGTGGCAGTGGCAGCCTGGGGGCTCCCCCACTGCCTTTAGGACGTGGGTTACAAAAGCACCATTGGGTTAAAACTGGAGATATTTGAGGATTTGGGGTTGCAGTTATGTTTAAATGCTCTTCTCTGTGTTCAACCAGTTGCTTGAGTTTATTAGAAATATATATTAAAAAAGTGACGTGTGTTTGTTTGTACAAAGAGAGGCCTCTCACTGCCTATCTGAGTGTTCCATGCCTCAGATTCCCTCGTGGCTGGGCAGGAGGAGCAGCCCTTGGGCCCCTCTATGTGGAGGTGGCCCTTGGGGACATGGATTAGGTGCTGCTGAGTGACAGTGGGACTGGATGCTCCTGATGGTCTCTTCCAGCCTTGGTGTTCCAGTGACTCTGGGGTTGCCCAGACCTGGCCTTGAGGAGCCACATGTGGTCCCTGTGGTGCCACTTCTCCAGCTGCTGGTGGGGTGCTGGGTGTGGCCCTTTGTGACACAGGGACCCTTTGTGATGCAGGACATGGTGGTGCCCAGAGACCCCTGTGACATCAGAGAGC
>NW_020886240.1:0-7043 GCF_003945725.1 Corapipo altera
AAGTGGCGCCCAACGTGGGGCACAGCTGAGGGCTCTCATATTGAGAGAACTCCTGTGTCTGCACTTGGGCTCAGGCGAGCTTCAGGAGGGAAGATCGCTCCGCCGGCTCTCCTCTGCATAGCAGACGGCTGTGGACTCCTAGCAAGCCGCACGGGTCGCGCGCCTGGAAAGGTGAGCTGCAGGGGACATCCCTAATTCCCTCACCCAACACCTTACCCCCACAATCAAAAAACAGAAAAGGGAGGAATTACACCTGGGAGTGTTGAGAGATCCGATCGCCACCATGGGACTCACACTTTCCACCTCCCAAAAATTTGTCTATCGCCGCCTCAAAGATTTTATAATTGAGCACGGTCACCCGTTGGACAAAAAATCGGCTAAAGCCCTTGCCAGGTGGCTTGATCGCCACGGCCACCAAGTTAATGATAACACCTCATTTGACAAGTGGCAAGCCATTGGATACCAGCTATGGCGAGAAAGTGATAAGGGTGACCGGTTGGCTAAAGAGGCGCAAATAGCCTGGAGGCTTGTTCTGATGGTGCTCCAGCACCAAATGATGAGCAAGAATGTCAGCGATAACACCGAAGGTGCTGAATCCTCCAAGATACTAGAAAAAAATGGACAGAGCATGGAACAGAACATGAAAAATCCGGATAGAGACATTTCTCCCCCAGAAAAAGACATTGCTAAGCCTCATCAAGATGGCGGGTGGGAGTCAGACAGTGAATCCCAAGATGGCGGGAGGGCGCGAAGAAGACAATCGCGGCGATTTGGAAATGGCGGCGAGGAGGCGGGACCCCGAGTAGCGCGGGGAGACTCAAAGCGCGAAAAACGGAGGCGGGCCCCTGCAGTTACACCTACAGCACCGTCTCCGCCCCCATACACCCGTGCGCGTAGCCCCTCCTCGGAAACACCCTCTTTTACGCCTGCTCCCGTCACTTCTGACTCCTCCCCAGAACCATCCCCCTCCCGGAAACCACGGGGTGCAGTGGGCGGGGCAAGGGCAAAGGCCACAGACAACATCCGCCAAGATGGCTGCGCCCATAAGGCCCAAGCCACCGAGGCCTACACTGCCTGCCGGTACCCTCACTCTGATTGTCACTGGGCACCGTACTCCCCGGAAGAACCATCCACTGCTCCCGATATCTGGAGGGCCTTCCGGGATGAGGCAGCAAACGCCCAAGACACCGAGTTTTTAAGAGCTTTTCCGGTGTATTATGAGGAGGGGAAAACACCAGAGTGGCGTCCAATCTCGTACCCAATGCTTAAGGATATTAAAAAAGCCATTGTAGAGTACGGGTTGGGCGCCCCCTTTACCCTTGGGCTACTGGAATCCTTTTTCTTAGCCTACACATTGATTCCGTTCGATATAAGGGCTGTGATGGGAGGATTGTTAACAACTGTTCAGGCCTCAGTGTTTGAGGCAGAGTGGAGGAAACGGGTGGTAACTTATGTGAACGATAAAATGGAGAGAAGGGGAATTCCCCCACGGCAAGCGGTAGACATGCTTTATGGTGAGGGAGATTACGCCCGTAGAGGGGATCAAGCTAGATTAGACCCCAAATTGTTAGAAATTTCCAAAGAATTGGCATTAGAGGCCTTAAAGAAGGTGGCCGATGCTTATGTACCGACCCCCTCCTTTACTATGATTAACCAAGGCCCAAAAGAACAATTCACAGATTTTATAACTAGGCTTAAAGAGGCTATTGCCAGGCAAGTCCCACAAAAAGAATGTCAAGAAATTTTATTTAACAAATTGGTCATCGAAAAAGCAAATGAGGACTGCCAGAAAGCTCTTAAGCTTCTAAAAGATCCCACTCTACTTGAAATGATTGAGGCGTGTAAGAATATAGGATCAAACTCCCATAAAGCACGCCTACTAGCTGCCGCCTTTACTGGGCCAAATCATTGCTTTGAGTGTGGGGAAAAGGGTCACTTTAAAAAACATTGCCCCCGCCTCGCAGCATCCACACCAGATCTCCCCAAAACTTTATGCCGAAGGTGTGGAAAGGGACGGCACTGGACCTCCAGTTGCCGCTCCCTCACTAATATACATGGTGAACCCCTCACTCCAAATCGTTCACATAAGTTACGGAAAAGAGTCACCTTTTCATCCCTACCAGATGTGAGACAGTGTGATGAAGAGCCGTCGGGAAACGGGGAGCAGAGCGCTTGGGGAGGCGCGACGACAAAAGTGGCCCCTCACTTGCGCTCTGCTCTGCGCACGGCATCGCGCCCCAATACCCCGTAGTTAAGTGGCCGCTTCCCGATCAGGTTCCAACAAAAAATCAAGGTATTCCACTTCCGTGGATAATTTTGTTCGCTGTCCACCCCACCACTCATTTAAGTTCATATGATCAGTTAGTCAAAGTTATCCCATCAGCCCCGGTTAACCCTGACAGGACATATTTAATGGTTTCCCATCTCTCGGCAGTGGACAAGGGAATTGTAGTGGTGCCCACGCTCCTGACTGGCCTTACCAATACCAACATAGCCATCTGTTTAACGGTCTATCTTCCCCCCGTACAGTTGGAGGATCGCTTCCCGGTGGCCAAGATGGTCTCTATGGAAGACCTGCTGTGTGCGCTGTCACCTGACGAGGAGCAGAGGAAGGAAGAGCGGAAAGAGGTCCTTTGGACAACAACTGTTAAATCCTTTCGCCCTCTACTAACATGTTTAATCTATTATTCGCAGCCCAGACACCCACAGCAGGTAAAAGTAGAAGGCCTCTTGGACACCGGAGCTGATGTAACCATCATAGCCTCCAAAGACTGGCCCCACGGGTGGCCTGCACAGACGGCATATGTACAAGTTAGTGGGGTAGGGGGGACGCAACATCCGGTCAGGAGCCAAGAGACACTCACAGTCTATGGGCCGGAGGGCAGACCAGCGTCTCTCCAACCATATATTTTAAATATACCAATCACTCTTTGGGGGAGGGACGCCATGGAACAGTGGGAGCTTACCTTGAGCTCCCTGTCCCATGAGCAGGATTTTTAGGAGGGGTCACTGAGGTTCTGCAGCTCCCCAGACTGAGCTGGAAAACAGAGACGCCAGTCTGGGTCGATCAGTGGCCCCTGCCTAGCAAAAAGCTGCAAATCCTAACCAAATTAGTAGATCAAGAATTGGCAAAAGGACACCTGGAGTCTTCCACCAGTCCCTGGAACACTCCAGTGTTTGTCATACAAAAATCCTCAGGTTCCTGGAGATTTCTCCAGGACCTGCGAAAAGTAAATGAAGTCCTTGAACCAATGGGAGCCCTCCAGCAGGGAATGCCATCTCCATCCATGCTCCCTGCTGAATGGCCCCTAGTGGTCATTGATATAAAGGACTGCTTTTTCCACATTTATTTGAATCCGGCTGATTCGGTGAAATTCGCTTTTTCAGTCCCAGCCATCAACGCCTGTGAGCCCCACCGCAGGTACCAGTGGCGAGTGCTTCCACAGGGGATGAAAAATTCCCCAACCCTCTGCCAAATGTTTGTGGCAGAGGTGTTGAGACCAATTAGACAAAAATTTCCACAGTCGATCATTTTCCATTATATGGACGATGTATTGATCTGTGCAAAAACACAATTAGCAGTAGAAAAAACCTTAAATTCCACAATTCTGGCCCTAAAAGACAAAGGATTGGAAATCTCCCCTGAAAAGATCCAAAAGGAAGCACCCTGGAGGTATCTTGGACTCAAAATTACAGAGAGAACCATTAAGCCACAATTGATTGAAATCGATAAACGAGTCCAAACTTTAAACGACCTCCAGAAGCTACTGGGAGCTATCAATTGGATAAGACCTGTGCTGGGGATCACAACCGGTGATCTGCACCCCTTATTCGAGCTGCTCAAGGGAGACGCTGATTTGTCCTCGCCCCGTTCATTAACATCAGAAGCAGAAAGAACCTTGTCCGTTGTCGAGAGAAAAATTTCACAACGACAATCATGTAGGAGGGTGGAGGGACTGCCATCCTCCCTTGTCATAATAAGAGAAGAGAGACAGCCATTGGCCTTGATAGGCCAATTTACCCAAGGCAATAAGGACTTCTGTTTATGGGAGTGGATATTCCTCCCTCATCAATTCGGAAAAACTATCACCACTATAGGAGAAATGATTGGCAAAGTCATCTTTAAAGGTCGCACTAGGTGTTTAGAACTTAGTGGAGAAGAGCCAAATTCCATCTACCTTCCACTAACTTCTGAACATCTAGATCAACTGCTGCAAACCTCCACTGATTTTCAGATTGCCATCGGAGGTTACCCGGGAGAAGTTCGGCTGCATCTCCCGGCGTGCCCATTTATCCAAAGGCTGATCCAAATTCCGTTGAGATTAAAAGTTATGCAATCAAATTTACCAATCAAAAATGCAAGAACTGTTTTTACCGATGGCTCGGGGAGAACTGGAAACGCGGTCATAGTTTGGCGAGAAGGCGATAGTTGGAAACATAATATTCACAAAGTGCAAGGTTCTCCTCAAATAGTGGAGCTTTCTGCAGTTGTACGCGCCTTCCAAATTTTTAGTGGTGAGCCCATTAACATTGTTTCAGATTCGGCATATGTAGTTGGTGTGGTCAGAAGAATTGAAAATTCGTATTTAAAAGAAGTATCCAATGAGGATTTGTTTAAATTGCTAACCAAATTATTGTTTTTAATTCAGGCCAGACAATTCGGCTTCTTCATTGTCCACACCAGGTCACACACTGCTTTGCCAGGTCCCGTGGCGGAGGGAAACCAACTTGCCGACCATCTGGCAGGTATGGTAGTCACCCCAAATTTATACCAACAAGCGAAATTATCTCACGAGTTCTTTCATCAGAATGCGCGATCGCTGCAGAAACAATTCGGTCTAAAAATTTCTCAGGCCAAGGAGATTTTGAAAACGTGCCCTGATTGCCAGAATTTCACACCGGTTGCCCCAGAAGGGGCCAACCCAAGAGGTCTGTCAGCACTGGAGATCTGGCAATCAGATGTCACACACGTGGCCGAATTTGGAAGACTAAAATATGTTCATGTGTCCATCGACACATTTTCAAAGATGGTTGTAGCCACCGCGCATTCTGGTGAAAAGAGCCGAGATGTAAAAAGACATTTTCTGGCTGCATTCGCTAGGATGGGAGTACCAAAGCAAATTAAGACTGATAATGGACCATCCTATGTGTCTGCAGACACGAAAAAGTTCTTTGAAGAGTGGGGGGTGCACCATACCACTGGGATCCCTCACAATCCCACGGGACAGGGCATAGTAGAACGTGCCCACCAAAACATTAAAAATCTGCTCATAAAACAAAAAAGGGGGAGTATTGGCCTGACTCCCCAAGAAAGACTGGACAAAGTAATGTATGTTTTAAATTTTTTGAACATGATGGAGGAAGCAGAAACTCGCATAAACAGGAGTCCAGCACAGAGACACTTTACATCAAATTCAGATTCTTCAAGTGTAACATCATTAAAAGCAAAAATCATGTACCGAGACCCATTGACGGAAAAATGGACGGGTCCTTTCCCCTTGATCACCTGGGGGAAGGGCTACGCTTGCATTTCAGGTCCAGAAGGACCAAAGTGGGTCCCGGCTCGACGAATAAAAGTCCATCAGGCGCAAGAAGAACCGAAAAGACCATGAGACCAGCGCATCTCATCTTCTGCATCATCACCACCGGATTCATCCCTCTCATCGCCATGATACCGCTGCGAGAGTGGATGAAGCAGCCAGACGAGAACTTATGGGTAACACTGGCCAAGGCCACAAATACAGATACTTTGTGTTTGGCCTTGTCCAGTGCGGGCAGTCCATTTAAAACCTGCCTGGTAGGAGTTCCTATAACACCCCGGGAGTGGGATGCATTTGTATCACAAACACGAAACCGTGGCGCACTTCCCTTGAACTCCCCAAACCTTGCTCAGACCATATCTGCGCTTACGTTTGCAGACGTCCCTTATCAAGAAATTGATCTTTTAGGTTCGCTCCCCACTGTCGCGTGTGTTATTTTTCACCGTTACACCCAGCCTGTTTTGTTTACTCCTCACAATGTCACTGCTAACAAGCCGCTTTACCAAGGGACCACCTCGCCGTGGTGCAATGGGTCAGTCGTTACCACCATTCCCACGGAGCACGTCCCTAGGAACATGCGTCTTCCAAAGGGATATTTCCTGCTGTGCGGAGATCGGGCTTGGCCTGGAATTCGGGCCTACCCGGAAGGGGGTCCCTGCACAGTAGGAAAACTGGCCCTGTATAACCCGGCGAAATTCCATTTGGGCGATCAATCCATTCTTTTAAAAAATGAAACTAAAAGGTCCCTTCGGGTAAAGCGGAATCCCAATGAATTGAAAGTCATCAGATCGCAGACCGGTAGAATTCAGAACAATCCAGTCATCTACGCTGTACCTCATGCGGGTGCCGGAGTTGTAACCATGCCGCCTCCGTTACCCTTCCCGGCGGATTGCGACTCCGACATCCACATCTGGTCACGGATGAAGAATTTCTGGGCGTCTTTTCTCATCCCTGGGATAGGAGCGGCTCATGCCTTGTCCTTGTTGACCCACCTTGGTTGTTGGCTGACCAAGGAGGCTAATGCCACTACCCAGGCGATAGAGGGTTTATTAGAAGACACCCAGAAACTGAAAGAAGTTAGTCTTCAAAACCGTGCTGCGATCGATTTCCTCCTCTTGGCACACGGCCACGGGTGCCAAGAGTTTGAGGGAATGTGTTGCATGAATTTCTCTGACCATTCTCAGTCCATTCACGAAAGTATCAGCCAATTAAAGAGTTTGGTCAGAGAAATTCATCAAGACAAAAGTGAAGGGTTTGATAGTTTATTTGATTGGCTAAAGTTTCCCTCATTACCCAGTTGGACAAAGAAAATTCTTATGATGTGTGTCTTGACCCTTTTTGTTCTCGTTTCCTTATGTACCTTCCTACCATGCATAATCGTCTGCATCCGTAAGTCGCTCATATCCACCGTCACTGCAAACATCGCTGCTGCTACACAAAACAAAGAAGGGGGAGATGTTGCGGAAAATAGAGACGAATGGGAACGTTATGAGGCTTGGAGAA
>NW_020886241.1:0-7028 GCF_003945725.1 Corapipo altera
CGGCCCCGGCGCCCGCCCCGCAGCGCCCCCTGCCGCCCCGCCCCGCAGCGCCCCCCGGCGGGAGGGCGCGGGGTCGGGAGGCACCGGGAGGGATCGGGAATGGGAGGGATCGGGGTCCCCTCAGAGCTGTGAGGGACCTGGGATCCCCTCAGAGCTGTGAGGGATCGGAGCCCTCTCAGAACTGTGAGAGATTTGGGTCCACTAAGAACTGCCAGGGATCAAGGTCCACTCAGAGCCGTGAGGGATTGGGTTCCCCTCAGAGCCATAGGGACCTGGGATCCTCTCAGAACCGTGAGGGATTGGGGTCCCCTCAGAGCCATGAGGGACCTGGGATCCTCTCAGAACCGTCAGGGACTGGGAGTCCTCTCAGAGACATGAGAGACCAAGGTCCCTTCAGAGCCACGAGGGACCTGGAATCCTCTCAGAACTGTGAGGGATTTGGGTCCACTCAGAGTTGTGAGGGATCAGGAGTCTCCTCAGAACCATGAGGGATACAGGATACTCTTAAAACTGTGAGGGAATGGGGTCCACTCAGAGCAGTCAGAGATAGAAGTCTCCTCACAGCCATGAGGGATCAGGGATCCTCTCAAAACTGTGAGGGATTGGGGCCCACTCGGAGCCGTGAGGGATCCGGCTTTCCCAGAGCGCCCTGAGGGATAAATTGCCCACAGAGCTGTGACAGCACAGGTTCCTTGAGCAATGAGGGATCAGGGTCCTCTCAGAGCTGTGAGGGAACGGGATCCCCTCAGAGCCACGACGATGCAGGATTCCCTCAGAACCATGAGGGTGCGGGATTCCCAAAAGCCATGGGAACACAGGGTCCTCTATAATCATGGGGAATCGGGATCCCCTCAGAGGTGCGAGGGTTTGGGCTCCCCTCAGAGCTGTGGGGACTTGGAATCTCCTCAGCCCTGCTCCTGCTCCATCAGTTTGCCGAGGAGGGATTTCAAAGCCCTGTGGATGTGGCACTTGGGGACATGGGTCAGCGGTGGCCTTGGCAGTGCTAGGGGAACACTTGGATTTGATGGTCTCCGAGGCCTTTTCAAACCACAACAAATCCCTGATTCTGTGATTATTCCTGTCAGCATCACTCTACCCGTGCACAGGGACCATTTCTCCTCTTCCTCTCAGTCTTGGAAAAGCAACACATTTCTGAGCCACTTCACATTTTGTCTTGAAATCAGGGTTCAATTTTGCAATTCAAACAACACAAATCTCAAAATAGCTCTGAGATTTGGTATAAATACACATATTTGTCTCTGAAATTCAGGAGAGATGTGCTGGAATGGGGAAATGGTGACTCACTGTGCATCATCTGGGGTATCAAAGGCAGTTTCAAGGAGGGATGAAACACAAAATACAGAAACAGCCCAGAAAAGGCACCTCTGGTTGTTTGTAGAACAATCCAGGAGAGCTGCTGGAGTGATCTGAACTAAATTCGGGATGTTCTGGTCACAAGGGATTTGCACGAGTCCCTCCACTGCTTTATGCAGCTGCAACTTTGCATCTTTATCCCAGAATACGTCCTGCTCTTACAGAATTCCAGAATGGTTTGGGTAGGAAGGGATCTTAAAAGATCATCCAGTTCCATGAGCAGCGACACCTTCTACCAGACCAGGTTGCTCCAACCTGGCCTTGGACACTCCCAGGGATCCAGGGGCAGCCACAGCTTCTCTGGGCAACCTGTGCCAGGGCCTCCCCACCCTCCCAGCCAGGAATTCCTTCCCAATATCCCATCTAACCCTGCCCTCTGGCAGCATAAAGCCTTTGCCTCTACGTTACTCTGCAATTTAGGGACTAAGAACATAACAAAAATTAAGCCATAAAATGAACCAAGTTCTGACTGGAACAAAAACCATGGAGTGTAATTTCCCTTTTTCCTGTACTAAAGCAGCAAATCAGCCAAAATTTTAGGGATAGTTCAAAACTCATTTGTTCCTGAGTAAGACCTGACAAAGGGGATTGTGACTGGAAGTTGGTTTCCGTATCCAACAAGTAAATCCACAAGGAGATGAAATGCAGAAAGAACCCAACAGCTCCATTGTGAGATGCTGCCATGACACCATCGGGTCAGAAGGTTGGACCTCTCTGTGAAATTTTGGTGCAAGATGTACTGTTAATTCCTGACTTAACTCGGGAAGGAAAAAACTCGACTCATATCATCTGCCTGCCTGCAGAACCCAGGGGTTCCTGGATAACAACACACTAAAAATGCTCTTCACAATCGAGTATTTTGTCTGACAACCCAAATTTTACACTGGAACCAGCAAGGATAAGCTTTTCACCGGGAAGCAGAGCTCAGGGTGACCTAAATAATCATGAGGTCATTATTACTTAGGTGTTTCCATGTGTTAATTCTGTTTATTTTCAAATTCCCTTCCCTCCACACTCTACATTTTGGTTTAAATCTCTCTCTATAAAATGCAATATTCTACTACACTATGACTCTGGAGGGCAACAACCCCCCTGAAATCATGTTCCAGAACAAGGAGGCAACAACTGCTGGCTGTCAAAACACAAGTGAAACACACCAAGAAAGAAAAAAAAACACAAAACAAAACAGAAATTAAACTTTTTTTTCTTCCTGGACTTAAATCCATCACAACTAAAACACTGACAACGTTTTGCTGGCAGCAGGATCGATGTGTTCTGGGTGAGAATTGTATTGTGAGCTTATTTACACACTATTTTTAGACATTCTCACCCTTCAGGCCTGTTTGCATCTCACTTAAAGATGCAGAAAACAATTCTCCCGCTCACGATATTAAAAAAAAATTAAAAACAATTAAACCCGACTGTTTTTTTTCTGATTTGAGGACAATTTTTGCCTCTCCATCCATAAGTTATGGTACTGCAGACCAGCAGCAGGTAAAATGATTTGAAAAGTAAAAATAGATCAAAAAAAAAAAAAGAAGTATTTAGAACTTGACAAGTCGAATGTTATTTTTATTAAACATCAAGTCCTTACCGCTGCAAATTTAATCAGCACTTTACAAAGAGACAGAAACAAATTCCCTGCCCTGAAGGCTCACAGGCTGAGTTTAAGAAAATATATAAAATATAGGAACAGTTTAACCAGAACCCACAGAAAACCACTGGGGATCTGATTAGTTTATCCACTTACTGCACAGACCCAAACTGCCTGTCAGGACATGGCAGCAATTGGCCACCCAACCCTGAGGAGTGACAAAAGGTGACACTCTCTGTCCTCACAGGTTTGATTTGGGGAAAATCATGGATAAGTGCAGCGAGAGGGGCTCACCCCACACGGACCTTCTCCAGAGCCATGGGATCCAAGACCTCGGCAGCACTGGGATCGCTGTCTCCGGGGGGATGAGCCAGCCAGCTGCACCCTCCCCCTGGAAGACACTTTGGGAGCAGCAAGGGACAGGACCCAATTAGGGAAGGGACTAAAGCCCAATTAGTGATGAGGAAAACAAGCAGCGGGCAGCAATGGTTTGGGATCTGGTGAAAGCTGATCCCCAGGAACAAAAGCCACCCGTATCCCAAGCTCCCAGAAGCGGGAGATGAAGGCAACTGTGAAATACAAACCCAAGTGTGAAAGGAGAGGCAATTCTCCCCACCCAAGTGGCTGAGAAACCAAACAAGAGGTTTCCTGGCTCGGTTGCACTGGGAACACCACAGAGGTGGCGATGCCACCACAGGGGTGCTCAGAGGTGACAGGACCAGAGCAAATCCCCCTCAGTCACTGCACTGCAAATCCAGAGGCTCCAGCAGAGCGTGTCCTGGTCCACATCAGAACAACCCCAAGCAGAACGTGGCCTTGTCACCCTCATTCACAGCAAAGTGAATCCCATTTCAAGCATAAAACCACCCAAAGGTCGAGGATGGAAACTGCAAACAGAGAGCCATGTGTGAGGGCAAAATCACCTAACAGAGCCAATAAGGTTGGAAAAGACCTCTTGGACCATGGAGTCCAAGCATTCCCCAGCACTGCCAAGGCCACCACTAACCCATGTCCCCAAGTGCCACATCAACATGGCTTTGAAATCCCTCCAGGGATTGGGACTCCACCCTTGCCCTGGGCAGCTCTGCCAGGGCAGAGCCCTTTTCAGGGAGAAATTGTCCCAGTTTCCAACCCAAACCTCCCCTGGCACAACTCGAGGCCGTTTCATCCAAGCAGGGATCAGCCTCCTGTCTGGAGTGTCCCTCCCCACTGTGCAGTGACTGACAGTGGAGAGGTGACAACACGACACAAGGGGCTTGAGAAAAAACATCCAAGATTTAGTCACAGCAGAGAAAACACCATCAAAACCATTATTATTGGGAATAACAGAGCCAACCCAGCTCACTGGTGACTTCCCTAAGCAGCTGCACTGCTCTGGAGCACAGCTCTCCTGAGGGTGCAGCCACCAAACAGGAGAAATCCCAGGAGAAGAGCAGGTGTGCTCTGGAGGACACAGGACAGGAGCCAGAGGGAGTGGAGCCTTCTGGGCTCGCACACATCCAACAGAAATCCTTCCCTGGGACGGGGGGAGGCCCTGGCACAGGTTGCCCAGAGAAGCTGTGGCTGCCCCTGGATCTCTGGAAGTGTCCAAGGCCAGGTCAGAGCAACCTGGGATAGTGGAAGGTGTCCCTGCCCATGGCAGGGGGTGGAACTGGATGATCCTTAAGGTCCCTTCCAGCCCAAACCATTCCATGACTCTGCCACAGCAGAGTTTGTCCCGCTTGTCTGAAGGCTCATTCCTGGATTCCTTCAGCTCCTGCTGTGCTCCACTCACCAGGTACAGCCCTGTGCTGCGTCCCCCTCTCTGTCTCCCCTTTTCCAGGCTGCATTCCATCTCTCCCAGTATGGAATCTCTCCCTCTCTCTGCTCTGGACCAGATCCCTGACAGCCACATTCCTTTCCAACCTGGCCTTGGACACTTCCAGGGATCCAAGGGCAGCCACAGCTTCTCTGGGCAACCTGTGCCAGGGCCCCCCCACCCTCACAGGCAAGAATTCCTTCCTGATCTCTAATCCTAAAAATCAAACCTGTTACATTTTTTTTCACTCTCTGTTACTCCCCCTGAACCTGCTTCTCCTGGGATCTGAGAAGTTCCCTCCGAGCAAACCAGGACCATCCCTTGTGACAGCCCCTGCCTGGTGACAGCACCACACGACCCTCATATCCCGGGATTGAAGCTTTAACTCATCTCTTGCCTGTATCTGGATCTTCTGGGATCTCCCTGGAAGCCACCTCGTCCTCACTGCAGGGCACTTCCCCTCCCGGGAGCCGGGACAGGAGGGCAGGTTCAGACATGGCATCGTCTGACAAGGAACAGAGACAGGAATGCTTCCATGCTGCATCCACAGGGAGGAACACGCTCCTGGAACCAGATCCATCGGCTACAACACCCGGGTTGGCAGCACGAAGAGCCCTTTGCGTGGCTCACCGGGAGACAGCGGCTTCCAGGCCGGCAGCCAACCCTACTCCAACCAGGAAGGACCCCTGGGCTGAGGGAAGGGGCCTGTGCTGGCACCGGGCACGCAGGTGACCGACGGGACAGGGTGTGACACACACCGGCCTCTCCGTGTTCCCACAGATCTGCTTCCCACGTGTGGGAAAGACTCCCCAAACTCCCAGCCAGTCCGGAAGCGCCGATAACTGACTGGAGCAGCGACACTCACCCGGCAGGACCAGGGCTTGGCTCTTCCCTGCCAGCACCTTCCTGCACAGCTCCCTCTGCCACTCCTCCAGGTTCTCCCACTCCTGAGCCGAAAAGCCAGTGGCGTCGTTTTCCAACACCAGGGTCGGGGCCTGCAATCCCAAAAGCCACACGCTCAGCACTGCGCCTGGAACACTGAGAATCCTCCTTCCTATTCATCCCAGCCACCAGGCAGCAGGGAAGGAAAATTCCTGCCTTGGGGCATCCCCCGGCCACAGAGAGTAATGGCTCTTTGCTAATCCTTGGGGGCTCAATTGGGAATTCCACAATATTCTTACTTCCCCCTGTGTGGAGACTGGTCCTACTGGGAATCTCAGAGTTGGGAAGAACCTCCTGTTTTTGCTGAAAACATGTCAACCCGCCCTTTTGTAGGGAAACCCAGCCCAATGCAACAATATACAGGAGCGACTGCTCCCTGCTTGGTGCCCCTGCATCCCGGCAGGATCCATGGAATGACTTCCACGAGGAAAGGCTGCCGGGCAGAGCTGAGGAGCAGAGCAGGGTGTGTGTCCCCCAGACCCCTTAGAGACCCTTCTGTTACCTTGGGGACCTCCCCGCCCGGGGGCAGCCGCAGCACCCAGAAGTTCCTGTTCTTCAGCAGGTTCTCCATGTTCTCCAGGCGCCGCTGGAGCTGCCCGTACTCCTGGACGAGGTTGCCCAGCGCCGTCCACTTGCTCTCCAGCTGGTTGCCCAACTCTCCCATCACTTTCTCGTGTTCCAGGTGCTTCTTCTCGGCGTTCCCGGCGCGGTGCTCCAGGCTCAGCAGGCGGGACGCGTGTGCGGCCACGCTCCGCTCCAGCGCCTGCACGGCCCCCACCACGGTCCACAGCGAGATGCTGCCGCCGTCCATCAGCTCCATCCCCACCCCGGCACGGACGGAGCCCCGGGACAGGCTGCGGCACCGGAGCTGGGGGAAGGAGGGAGCGGCTCGGCCGCCGCACACCGGGGCCGCTCCGGTGCGACCCGGCCCGGCCCTCCCGCACCGGACCCGGGGCCCGCCCTTCCCCGCCGGTGCCCCCCGCCGCTGCTCCCGCCGTCCCGCACCGCCGTCTTCTCTTGCCGCCAAGAAGCGCCGCTTCCGTTTCCTCCTCGTCTTCCTCCCCCGCATCCTCCTCCTCTTCCCCCGCCGCCACAGCGGCCCCCGCCGGCCGGCAGCCCCGCGGTGATCGACAGCTGTCCGGTGATCGACAGCAACCCCGACGGGGGTTCCGCTGCGGCGGCGCTTCCCCACGGGATCCCAGGACGGGTCCGGCCGGGAGGGACCACGGTGGGGCATCTGGTGCCACCTCCCTGCCCCAGCAGGGCCATCCCAGAGCACGCGGCACAGGGTTGTGTCCTGATGGTTCTGGAACATCCCCA
>NW_020886242.1:0-7027 GCF_003945725.1 Corapipo altera
CACTGTTTTCTCTTAATTAGCTCGAATCATTCTCTCAGTTTATCACAATCCCTCCTCTCTTTCTATAAAATTATTGATTCGAGTTTTTTGTTCTAATCTGGACAATATTAATTTGACATTTTCTTCATCTCGGGAAGGTGGAGTTCTAGTGACTAACAGTACTTTGGCACTTTGAGCCGTCTTTGGATCTATCGGCATTGTTGATATTTGCATTCCTTGTACTACAGAAACTATCAATCTAATGAAACAAGGAATTAAACATGGTAAAAATATTATACTGGCCAACGCGCATAATAAAAAGAATCCTACTTTCTTCCACCAAGCTGTTCCTAACAAGTTATCCCACCACTGGCTGTTGAGCATGGAATTCCATTTCTGTACAGGTACATGAGTCAGTTTTCTGATATCCTGTGCAATATCCATAACTGCCTGTCTATTATCATCAATTTGTAAACAATAATCTGAAGTGTTGAATTTACCACACACACCCCCTTCCTCAGCTAACAGATAATCTAAGGCAAGCCTATTCTGATACACAGCTGCTCGAGTTTTTGATTGCTGACTTGTGATTAGATCCAGAGTTTGAATTGTCTTATTGGCTACTATTTCCATGACTGCTTGAAGGTGGATAATTCTATTTAGCATGTATATGGGGGTTCGATAACCCCAGGTCCCATCTTGGGCCCAAGTAGCTAGTCCGTAAGTAGCAATGATTTGTTCAGGAGGCCATTCATCATCGTACCACTTTTGGGTTCCTCCAATATCATCCCTTTTTTCTCGGCGTATGATTCCATAATCATCATACAAAGGTACACCTAAACTCATACCTTTTTCAGGGGGGCAGTAAGAAGAACCCCGGTTGGATTATACCTAGTGTACAGACTCCTCTCCAGTCTTTAGGGAGCTGTGTATATGCTCGCTTTCCACATATCCAAAATAATCCTTCTGGAGCTACCCATTCTAAATCGGTACTACCTGCTTGGTCCCAATATATTTTTAATTCTTTTATGTTCTCAAAAGGGTTTCTCAAGTTTGTTTCATTACACCACCAGCTTTGAGCTTCATCATGCCAAGTACAATCTGCAGTCATATTGTTAGTCCAATATCCTAATGGTTTTTTTTTTTGCCACCAGTATTCTCCTGTGGTATTGATTATTTTCACTGATAGGCATGGGGACTCTCCTACTTTAGTTTTATATGTTTCCCTACCTCTCCGTTCAATGCATTCTTGCCCAACTACATCAGAAATTAAAATCCAACCTTGGGGCCTAGATTCTGATGCTTTCTGGGAATGATTCCATTTTAAAATTTCCCATGGGGTGAGACCAGTACCTTTCCAGGGCCACTCTTCTGTCATCAAAGGTCCACTACAAATCCAGCACTTAGGTAAATTTAAGGTTTGAATAATATGTTCCATTAGATCAATATATAGGTTAATTCCATAACCCGGGAGTTGCCAATCTTCTCCTAATTTGTCTTTCAATTTCTGGTATAAGTCACCTGTGTTGGAAGGCTTTCCTTGTGTGGTTTCCTTTAATGCAGTTTGCACCCTCTGTTTTATTATTTCCTCCCTTTTCAAATCCTGCGTTCCACCACCATCAGAAATGTCCCAATGGCCTTCTTGAGTGAAACAAATCCATTCCTCTCCCTTAGGACAACTAAGTCCCAGCCTGGTTCCCCCTTTTCCTAAATTTTTGCTACCCATAGTTGCCGAGAACCCGTGTTGCAAGTGTTCAGTTGTCTAGAGTCATAGCAGACTTTGTTAACAAATGAGTGGTAGCTTAAGCTTTGAATCATACGGTCCTTTGTATCGTGTAATTTGGTAGCATTTTGTACACTCGTCAGACAGGACGTGAGCCCAAAAGCAGAAGAGTATCCAAAAGGGTCCAGCATAACTTAAGCCTCCACGGCCCATGCCCGAACGGGGTTGCATCCCGCGGCTGGCTTTCAGTGGCAGGTTCAGAGGTTAACCTGGTCTTGCCCCTTTTAGATTTTCTACTTTAATTAAGGCCCAGTTTTTCTGTTCCCAGGTAAAGGTTCACTTTATCTCACAACAACGGATTCTATCAACAAAATTGTTATTCCCACTAATTAATCAATATATAAATTGTTAGCCATTGTGACATTCTTTACATGGGGTCTATAAAGTTAAAGTCATCCAGCGGGCAGTCAATTTGGGCTATTTATCCAGAAAATTTCATCACACTGTATCTTAATGCTGCATACCAGTCAGTTTCAAATATTTCCCAATTTACTGGTAATGACAATTCCTACCCACAGAACAGCTTATTTATCTGTACTGACTCTAATTGGGGTTGATCTCCTTGCGTGTCACGACACTCAGGGCAATGTATATGTCGGTTAAAGGTCACACAGGACCATATACGGTGACAGTCCCTACACTGACACTCTACCCAACCATCATGCTGAGCCCACGGATGTTTTATACAGTGTATGTGATCTGGTGGTGGTGGTCCAGGAGTTAGGGGATCTTCTTTTTCAAGGTCACAAGCTAACACAAGGATTGGTTTAACTAAACGATCAGTAAAATATGCACCTGACCCTCCACTCTGCCAGGGGATGGCTCCTTCTTTCCAGGAAACAAACCGCTGTCTCCTAAGAATTTGTCCTGGGACCAATTGAAACCAGGATCTCAGGCTAGGTTTTATACAGAAACTTTCAGGAAATACCTGTCGGGCCTTTAAGTCTCTTTGTTCTGGGGATAATTCATTCCAGCCTTCGATATGTCTTCTCCATTCAGGTGATGAATTCATAAAGGTCTCTTTTGGAGTTTAAGTCGTAGGTCCCCAGGCGTTGATGACACAGTCCACTCTTTCAGGGGTGGTGGAGCAACAGGTCCTTTCACCCTGGTCGCGTGTGTCCCCCCTCGTTCTGCTGTATGCACTGCAGTCTCTGTCGTGAGCAGTACCTGGAAGGGACCTTCCCAAAATGGGGTTAAAGAAGTTTCTTTCCATCTCTTTATTAGGACCCAATCCCCAGGGTTTATTTCATGTATCTTGAAATCTAATGGTGCTGTTTGGGCTAAGGCTCCTAGTTCTCTTATTTCTGTCAACCTTTTGCAAGTGTTTGTATGGTCTTAATTTGGCATCAATATTGTTATAGTCACCTACTGCATCCTTTAGCCAGATATAAGGCATTCCATAAAGCATTTCATATGGTGATAGACTGAGGTCTGTCCTGGGTTGGGTTCGAATACGCAGTAAGGCCAGGGGTAAACACTTAATCCATGACATCTGAGTTTCAATCATCAATTTAGTTAGGGCTTGCTTTAGAGTCTGGTTCATTCGCTCAACTCTCCCTGAACTTTGGGGGTGCCAGGGAGTATGGTGTTTCCACATGATTCCTAACGCAATTGTCATTCCTTTAAGTATTTTTGAGGTGAAATGAGTTCCTCTGTCTGAATCTATACTATATACCATTCTATATCTAGGAATTATATTTTCAAGTAGTACTTTGATTACAAAATTTGTTGTAGCCCTTCCCGTAGGTGTTGCTTCCACCCAGTGGGTCAGATAGTCTATTATTACTAGTAGATATTTCCATCTATTCACAGGTGGGAGTTCTGTGAAATCCACCTGTATTCGCTCGAAGGGTCGGTATACTATATCCCTTCCCCCTACAGGAGTATTTCTCATAACCTTTTTATTCACTTTTTGACGTGTCAAGCAGTGGCTGGTAACTTGCTTAGCGATTTCAAAAATTCCTATGCACCCATAACATTGTAAAAACTGATTTTGTTTTTCCCTCCCCCCTTTCGGTCTGATGGGAGGGCACGGATTATGCAGGTTTGGGAGGGCTGGAGTGGAAGCAACAGCTCCGTCTTCGCCCCCAATGGCTCAGCCAGAGGGTCCTGTGTTAGGCTGGGCTGGGACTCCAGCCACAGACACCATTCTAGGCTCTCTTGCAGCCTCTGCACCCCAGCCGATCTCTTGCTCGCAGCCGCTAAGGGGTTACGAGTTGCTCCGCTCGTGCTGGCTACAGCCAGGAAATAATTTGCCTTTGCCCCTGCTGCGGCCCCCGCTCTGTCTGCAAAGGCGACAGCAGCTCCTGTATCAAACCCAGATTTTGCCTGTCCCGCAGTTGGACCCATTCTTTCCGTGTGCCTGGTTAACGCTGCTCCGGCACTCGCATCTGCCGTCTCTGCCTGGACCACACTAGCAGGAACTAAAACTTCTCCACTAGTCAGAGCAACAACTAGGACTAGCTTTTCCTGTCTCCGCTTTATTGTGCTCGTCACAGTTTTAAACTTCGGGATCGCTCTCTGCTCTAATTTCGCTTTCTCTGTCCCCGGATCTTTTCCTGTCACACGCATTCTCACTGTATCACACACAGGTAACACTTTTTCTTCACGGCACCAGCCAGTTCCGTTGCCGTGGCAAACGCTGTTCTTATAAGCGTCTCTCCGCCCACCGTACTAGCTTTCTGCTTTCTGTTCTGATATACTGCCCAAGCTATCTCTAATAATTTCCTCTTTATATCTTTTGTGGGCTGTCCCACAAACAGGTATACCAGGCGTCTCTTTCCCAAGTCTGATTCTAAATCAATATCAATATATTTTCTAACGATATCTTTCAACCTGTTCAAAAAGTCTGTGGGCGACTCATTTGCCTTTTGCCTGGTTTCACACATTTTGACCCAACTCATTTCTCTTGTCTTTGTTTCTACAACAGCACAGTTTGCCATAAACTTTAGGGTCTCTCTTGCACTCGGGGCATGCAGCTTTGTTCTGACAGCTCTCGTATCGCTATCGCCACCGATTAAATCAACTGCCTGAGCACCCATCCGTGGTGCTGGGCTACTCGCTCTCACAAACACATCCACATTTTGGGGCCGTCACCCCCCCCGGGGCCGACGCGTTCGCTTCACTGTCACTGTCTAGATCAGCGACTCTTACGCCTGCCGCGTTTACACTGGCCAATTCCGGCGGCGCTTTCGCTGTGACTTCTAAAATTTCTTTTGTTTCTACAACAGATGCCGCATCTATAATAACTTTCTCTGATGTTACTACACCAAAAGCAATCTTACTAAAAGCTGACTTTTCAGTCTTCACTACTCTGTTACCGATACAACTATCAACTTCAGCTGTTACTTGTTCCTCTACTCCTGAGCTCACTTCTGCTGTTGCTATGACAACTTTATCTGCCCCGGCAAAGCTACTAGCTGCTGCAGAGCTACAGACTGCTTCTCTGCTCACTGGAACAGGCAGGGCAGCCCCCGCAACCATTGCCCCTGTGGGGCCAGGAGTTTCTCCTGCTATTACTCCTGTTGCAACTAAACTAGATGTTATCTCTGGGCTAGCAAGCTCCGCAGCATCTGCATAACTCTCGTTCTGCTCTACCGCGCTGCAAGCAGCTTCAACAAAAGCTGATTTCACCTGCACCTCTGCGTACTCCAGCCAAAACGACAGGACTTGCTCCCGCTGGACCCGAGCTAACTTCTCCAGAGGCTTTAATTTACCTAATCCCTCCCGGTGCAGCCATATCCACACCAGGGGTCCGCCAATGGCTCCTGCCGGCTCAGCAGGAACCGGTCCCGGGGCCGCTCCTCCTGCAGCTCCCGGGCTGTTTTCTCTCCCATCCGGTGATATTAACACATTTAAATCACCATTCTCTGTGTTTTTAAATAAAACTCGTGAGACGGGGGTAGTTTTAACTCAATCTTTTCTCTCTTTTTCTAATTCTGCTTCTGATCTTTCTGCCCTTTCTGAGCTTTCATTTCTCTTATCTTCCACCCCCAATCCAGGGCGTGTTAATAGGGACAAAAACAACTCTGCGTACCGAATTTTCCGCCACCTCTGTTCTACATGTAAAAACGAGATTAATTGAAACACTGTGTTCAGTTCAAACGGACCAAATTCCGGCCATGCTACTCCTCTCATTTGTCCAAACAACGGCCAGGTATTTACAGACAGCCTACACAGTTCTTCCTTCTTTAAAGTTGTCTCAGAACTAGTTAAAGTCTTCCAATGTTTTAAAACCAGACTTAGGGGGAATTCTTCAGGGATCTTAAATTTTGAATCCACACAACCTATGCTTGCAAAACAAAAACAAACCACAGTCACACACTGAGGTTCAAACTTGTTACTTTGGGGTTACGATGCTGTTAACGTAACCTCTCAGCTATTTACCGAGCCACATTGACTCCAGAGCCCCACCGGCTCTTCCACAGCGTCAGAGCACCGGAGGGCGTCCCCTCCAAACCAAACAGCCCTAGGCTAACTGGTTCTGACCTGGGATGGCGAACTACCCGTTCGCCTCCTGAAAGGCTTTTAAGCAAACTTTTCAGGAACCCGTGTTCCCTATCTCCCGGAACACAAAACACAAAACTTTCCCGCAGCTGCTAACTAACTAAATAGGTACCCCTAGAGGACTGTCTAAGGGTATATCCGGCAATGCCTGTCTGCTCCTTTCCTTCCTGGGGCAACTTAATTTACTAAGTCCCTGCCCCATATTCCTGAGGTCCCTTCTAAAGTTTTCTACCTTCCCACCGATCCTCTGGGATCCCTTTTAGGATTCTTCACTGACTCAGTGGTCCCTCCTGAAAAACTCCCACCGACCCCAGAGGTCCACTCATCAATTCTTCCGCTTCGTCCCTTCACCTGCTGCTCCCCTCGCGGTGAGACAGAAACGAGGTTAGAAGGACTCCACACTCGATCCGCAGCTACGCTGCGTCTCATTCACTCATTCACCGACCTCTTTATCCGCCCCCCCCGAAGTGATACTCACAGTCCGTTGTTCTCACTCGGGTCTTCGTGCACAAGAATTATGGGCTTTTTGCTGCAGCACTCCAGGAGCTTTTTAATTCCTTGCTTTTATCATATACATGCGTTACCCTTGGTCCTTGTTGAAATATTAGGCCTGTGAATAGGCCGCTGAAAAACAGCGGGCGCGCTCCTATCTCAGGCGCTAAATATCTCTCAGAACACAAAGGGTATCACGTCGGGCGAAGTCACCAAGTTTTGTGACAAATAGAAACCCAATCGGGCAATTTCCAATCAGAATTTATT
>NW_020886243.1:0-7022 GCF_003945725.1 Corapipo altera
TGTCGAGTTTTGGGGACTTGGCGGGAAGCCAGCTCGAAACTTGTACAACTTTTCTGGTAGCAGAGGATGGTTATTTTGGTTAAGCTTGGCTTGTTTTGATAAACATTCTCTGGGAAGACAGCCAAGCTCAGTGTTGTTTTGCAAACCAATCTATTGTTTTGGGAACAGGTCTGGGAACACTGTCAGAGTCTGGGAAAGCAGCCAAGGAAACTTTGTTTATATAAACAAAGTTTGTTTTGGGATCAGGAAGAAATAATAACAAAAACAATGGCTATTTCATTAATTGGTCTTATAATTCTAGCCATCTTTACACCTGTGTTAGGCTACTCTATAGGGAGACGTCCAGACCTTGAGGATGGATGGAACGAATTGCTTCCATCCTTTAATTTTGACATCGAAGGTTTGGTAAAGGAGATCCCCATGGTCAAAATCGGCTCTAATTACTATGTAAATCTCATCGCAACCATACTGTCATTGATAAAGGTACTGGAAGTGCTCCTTAAACTTGGAAGAATGGGGTTCCATTGCTTTCCCTCTTGTAGGAAAGATAACACCTCAAAGGGACTCGCTGGAACTTTGGAAAGGGTTGCAGACAGGCCAGTCTCCGGGTGGCATGGAGCTTGGGAAGATTTCGGTAGATTAGTAGGACATGTGTCACCCTCCATTAATTGGGAGTTCACACCAGAACAAATGTTTGATTCTGGTGAGGTGGCCCGCTGTTTGGCAGAAGGGTGCTTTTCCTACAAAGACCCGAATATGCAATTCTCCGCTTTGTGCTGGGGCCTGGCTAATGCTTATCGAGCTGCCATAGACCACCTTCAGAGGGTTAAGGTCGACACAGAGACCCAAACCACGCCACTTGAAACCAGTGATGTCCCTATTAGGTCCACAGAAGTTGGGGTCCAAACACAACCTGAAGTCAATGCCATTTCTACTAAGTCCACTAGAACCGGGACCCAAGCTAAGAACCGGAAGGTCATCATTGCCCCTATAAAGAAGAAGACGACGTGGGTAAGGGAGATCAAGGAACTTACGGACCCATCTCCGCAACTAGAACGCACAGAAGAAAGAGAAGAAGAAGAAGAAGAAGAAGGAACAGAGGACATAGTGGACGAAGGAGCAGCAGCAATGGGAGAAGGAGCAAGAGCAAGTGATGAAGGCGCGACAGCAAGTGATGAAGGCGCGACTGCAAGAGAGGAAGAAGTGGTTGTGACTGAGGAAGGAGCGATTGGAAGAGAAGAAGTAGCTACCAGAGAGGAAGAAACGGCTACACGGGAAGGAGCACGTCCACAGGAACTAGGGGCACGCCCAAAGGAATACAGAATGGCATCAAAAGGAAAGAAAGCAACAGTGCAAACGGCCGGTGGTATATTGTCGTTTGATGATTTATACCCTGACTACACATTCAGTGTTGCAAAAGATGCAAAGAAGGAGCCAAAGCATCCCCCTCAATTGGAGGGGGAATTATCCCTACCCCTCCAGACCCAACCTTCTCTTGGAGGTGTGAATGATTGGAGGAGGAGGCCCTTATCTCAGCACGCGAAAGATTACTCACTACCTCCACCTGCGGGGTATTACGAACGACACAGGAGTCCATCCCCATGGCGTGACTGGTATAGGAGTCCATCTCCACGGCATGAACGACACAAAGGTCCATCTCCGCGGCGCGAGCGGCACAGGAGTCCATCCCCACGGTATGAACGACATAGAAATCCATCTCCGCGGCATGAACAATATAGAAGCTTATCCCCACGGCATGCCCAGTCTCCACCTCCACATGAGAGATATAGGGAGGAAGTGGGAGCAGTCCCACGTAGGAGTGGAAGAGTAAAGAGAGAGGTGGAAAAGATTCTACGTGGGAGAGATGGACAAGAAATAATGCGAGAAAGTGAAATTACACAATCACTGACCACAAGAGAGCTTCGAGATTTACGGAGAGATTATATGCGCTTGCCTGGTGAAGAAGTCCTCACCTGGCTGGTGTGATGCTGGGACAAGGGAGCTGATAGTCATGTAATTGAAGGTGATGAAGCATGACAGTTGGGATCCATTGCTCGAGACCCAGTGATAGAGCAAGAAATGGGGAGAGAGAAAATGGCATCCAGCCTTTGGCTCCGAATCCTCCACGCGGTGAGAGTGAAATACCCATTTAAGGAGTCCCTGAAGAGTTCTTCAAGAAGGTGGAGAACTGCAGAAGAAGGCATCCAATACCTACGGGAATTGGCCATGCTGGAGATCATCTATTCTGATCCAGATTATTATTACATCCAAGTTCCTGAGAGTGTTCCCTGCACGCAACCAATGTGGAAAAAGGTAATTCAAGGTGCTCCTAAACCATATGTTTCCTGCTTGATATCCGCATATAATCCAAAGATGGAGGAACCAAACGTGGAAACCATGTGTACTTGGATAAGAACCATAGAGGAAAATATGGAAGACTCCTTCAATCCCCTCTACCGACGCACCTACGATAGGGAAAGAATGGAGAGAGATTATGAATATTCCAGATATGAGGACGACCTTAGAGACAGAGAGGACAGAAGGTATAGAGATTACCAAGAAAGGCCAATGGGAAGATCACGGTGGGACCGACAAAGACGACCTCGGCCTAGACCTCGATCCTGGTCTCGATCTCGCTCACGGTCCCTGTCATTCACACGTCGAAGGAAAGAGAACTCCAAGCGTTGGTCACGTAACCAACTATGGGCATACCTTCGTAGTAAAGGAGAAAACATGAAGAAGTGGGATGGTGAACCCACTTCTAAGCTTGAAGCTAGAGTGAGGGAGCTGAAGCGAAAGAAGACTGACAAGAAAGTTGTCTATGTAGTAGACGGAGATTTCTTAGAAGAGAAACTGCAATCGCCGAAACACGAGAAGATGGAGGTCCACTTCGACAACAGCAAAAAGTCTAAGAGGTCAAAGTCAAACTCTGACGACGAATGCTCTGATCAAGACCAGTAGAGGGGCCCTGCCTTCTGCCAGGAGAAGGAGAGGGACCAAGAAGATAACCGAGTTTACTGGGCTGTGTGGGTTCAATGGCCTGGTACATCGGATCCTCAGAAATACCAGGCCTTGATAGATACTGGAGCCCAGTGTACTGTAATGCCTTCAGAGTATAAGAGTACTGAGACTGTTACTATTTCTGGAGTGACCGGAGGGTCTCAAGAATTGTCAGTAGTAGAGGCGGACATGAGCTTGACGGGAGACCAATGGGAAAAGCGTCCCATTGTGACGGGGCCAGAAGCCCCTTGCATCCTTGGTATGGACTACCTAAGAAGAGGATACTTCAAAGACCCGAAAGGGTACCGGTGGGCTTTTGGTATAGCCTCGGTGATTGAAGAGGAGTCCAAGCAATTGTCTGCCCTTCCTGGCCTCTCAGAAGACCCTTCCATTGTAGGATTACTGCGAGTTAGAGATCAAGAAGTGCCAATAGCCACAACAACTGTACACAGACGACAGTATCGGACAAACCGAGATGCTGTGATCCCTATCCACAAAATGATCCGAAAGTTGGAGAGCCAAGGGGTGGTCAGCAGAACCCATTCACCCTTCAACAGCCCCATCTGGCATGTGCGTAAATCCGATGGAGAGTGGAGACTGACTGTGGACTATCGTGGCTTAAATGAAGTTACGCCACCGTTGAGTGCTGCCGTGCCAGATATGTTGGAGTTCCAATACGAGTTGGAGTCCAAGACAGCAAAGTGGTACGCCACCATCGACATAGCCAACGCATTTTTCTCCATTCCTTTAGCGGCAGAGTGCAGGCCACAGTTTGCTTTCACCTGGAGGGGCGTTCAATACACCTGGAATTGACTGCCCCAGGGTTGGAAACACAGTCCAACCATCTGTCATGGACTGATCCAGGGCACACTAGAGAAGGGTAAGGCTCCCGAACACATCCAGTACATCGATGACATCATTGTATGGGGGGATACAGCAAAGGAAGTTTTCAAAAAAGGACAGACGATCATCCAGATTCTCCTCGAGGCCGGTTTCGCTATCAAGAAGAGCAAAGTCAAGGGACCTGCCCGAGAGATCCAATTCCTAGGGGTGAAATGGCAAGATGGACGACGCCAGATACCAACAGACATAATCAATAAGATTGTAGCAATGGCTCCCCCCACCAAAGAAACCCAAGCTTTTCTGGGAGCAATAGGTTTTTGGAGGATGCATATCCCAGAATACAGTCAGATTGTGAGCCCTCTTTACTTTGTGACCCATAAAAAGAACAATTTCCAATGGGGTCCTGAACAACAACAAGCTTTCAAGCAGATCAAGCAAGAAATTGCACATGCTGTGGCTCTTGGACCAGTTAGAACGGGACCAGATGTAAAGAACGTGCTCTACTCTGCAGCTGGAGATAAAGGTCCCTCCTGGAGCCTCTGGCAAAAGGTGCCTGGCGAGACGCGAGGGCGACCACTGGGTTTCTGGAGCCGAAGCTACAGAGGTTCTGAGGCCAAATACACCCCTGTGGAAAAGGAAATCTTAGCGGCGTACGAAGGTATACGAGCAGCTTCAGAGGTAATTGGTACCGAAGCACAGCTCTTCCTGGCACCCCGATTACCAGTCTTGAGCTGGATGTTCAAAGGGAAGGTGCCCCCTACGCATCATGCCACCGATGCCACGTGGAGCAAGTGGATTGCTCTGATTACGCAGCGTGTACGATTGGGAAGCTCGAATCGCCCTGGAATTCTGGAGGTTATCACCAATTGGCCTGAAGGTGGGAACTTCAGTCTGGCAGAAGAAGAAGAGCCAGTGAGCCGAGCTGAAGAAGCTCCGCCATTTGATCAGCTGCCAGATGAAGAAAGGTGTTATGCCCTTTTCACTGATGGTTCTTGCCGTATTGTAGGAAGGAACCGGAAGTGGAAAGCAGCCGTTTGGAGTCCCACCCGACGAGTGGCAGAAGTTGTTGAGGGTCAAGGCGAGTCAAGTCAATTTGCAGAGCTCAAAGCCGTCCAATTGGCCCTGGACATCGCCGAACGAGAAAGATGGCCGAGACTCTACCTCTACACAGACTCATGGATGATAGCCAATGCTCTATGGGGATGGTTAGACCGCTGGAAGAAGATGAACTGGAGGCGTGGAGGAAAACCCATCTGGGCTGCTGACTTGTGGCAGGACATCGCTGCCAGAGCAAAGAGTCTGAATGTGAGAGTCCACCATGTAGATGCCCATGTGTCCAAGAAGTGAGCTAATGAAGAACATAATAACAACAGAGAAGCGGACCGAGCTGCACAGATAGGGGTGTCACAAGTAGACCTAGACTGGCAGCAGAAGGGAGAGTTGTTCTTAGCTCGATGGGCCCATGATGCCTCCGGTCATCAAGGCCGAGATGCCACCTACAGATGGGCACGAGACCGAGGGGTGGATTTAACCATGGATATCATTTCTGAAGTTATCCATGATTGTGAGACTTGTGCTGCTATTAAGCAGGCGAAAAGACTGAAGCCCCTATGGTATGGTGGACGATGGAATAAGTATAAGTATGGAGAGGCATGGCAGGTTGATTATATCAAACTGCCACAGACCCGCCAAGGTAAGTGCCATGTACTTACCATGGTGGAAGCAACAACGGGATGGTTAGAGACTTTTTCAGTACCCCACGCAACGGCCCGGAATACCATCCTGGGCCTTGAAAAGCAAGTCCTATGGAGACACGGGACCCCAGAACGTATTGAGTCAGACAATGGGACTCATTTCAAAAATAAATTAGTTACCACTTGGGCGAGGGAACATGGTATCGAATGGGTGTACCACATTCCTTATCATGCACCAGCTGCTGGGAAGGTTGAGAGATACAACGGATTATTAAAGACCACTCTAAAGTCATTAGGTGAAGGAACTTATAAAAACTGGGACAAAAACTTAGCCAAGGCTACCTGGCTAGTTAACACCAGGGGTTCTATCAATCGAGCTGGCCCTGCACAGGCAGAATCCCTTCACGTTGTTGATGGAGATAAAGTTCCAGCAGTCCATTTGAGGGGAATGCTAGGGAAAGCTGTTTGGATTACCCCTGCCTCAGGCCAAGACAAACCCATTCGTGGGATTGTCTTTGCTCAAGGGCCAGGACATACGTGGTGGGTAATGAGGAAGGATGGAGTCATCCAGTGTGTGCCTCAAGGAAATTTAGCCTTAGGAAAAAACTGATTGTATGTCCTAAGTTGTGTTCTTAGAGGAAGCCAGTCACCAGATGAGAGAGAGACCTGAACTAAGCCGATGCTGATATCCGGTGATGAAACAGCCATAAATCGGAACTGTAATGGTGACTGAGGAGACTAAAGATCTGGACTGAACTGACATCGCCATTGATTTTCTAACGATGAGACGACTATGCCGAGAAACCAACAAAAGCTATATATATATATATGTATATGTATATGTGAATATATATACGCGAACGTGAAACATAGGTGTCACGTAAAGAAATAGTATGGAATAAGGGGTGGAGAATGTGGTGGTTTCACCCTAGGCCTTCCTGGAGACCAACTTGTAACCAGGAAGGAACTAGAAAAGTGATCACGGAAGTATTCCATGCTATTCCTTTACGTAACTGGAGGTATAAATAAAGCCAGTGGGAGGGATCGTGCCCTCTTCCTCTCCGGCGAGGTTCGAGAACGGTGGGTCCCTGTTTCAGTCAAGCTTATCTGGAGCCGAGGCCTACAGTGACTGCCGCTATCCGCTTCGCGTGAGAGGAGAGCCTTGGGCTGCGTCAAGTCATTCTGCCTGTTCGAAGGGAAGTGGTGAGATTTCTGCTAGTTTGCCTTCGGCTGGCTGTTTGACTTGCTCGGTCCTTGCCCCTTTTTGTCTTTCTCCCTTTCCCTTCCCCTTTCCCTCCCCCCCCAGGTGTGTGGTATTTTCCTTTTGTGTATCTGTCTCATATGTAAAATATATATATATATATATATATTTGCTATAGCTTTGGCTGCTTAGTTTTTTTTTTTCCCTCTTTTCCCTCTCTGGGAGGCGGGTCCTTGTTGTCGAGTTTTGGGGACTTGGCGGGAAGCCAGCTCGAAACTTGTACA
>NW_020886244.1:0-3116 GCF_003945725.1 Corapipo altera
CCAGTGTCACTCTGTGCCAGTGTCACTCTGTGCCAGTGTCACTCTGTGCCAGCGTTTCCCCCTGTGCCAGTGTCACACTCTGTGCCAGTGTCACTCTGTGCCAGCGCTCGGTGCGGTGCCGGATCCCGCCGGGATTGTGTCCGTGCTCGGGAGCTGCGCTGCCACCTCGTGCTGCATTCCCAGCCCAGGCTCCATTCCCACTCCATGCTCCATTCCCATCCCATGCTCCATTCCCATCCCAGGCTCCATTCCCATCCCAGGCTCCATTCCCACTCCATGCTCCATTCCCATCCCAGGCTCCATTCCCATCCCAGGCTCCATTCCCATCCCAGGCTCCATTCCTACTCCATGCTCCATTCCCATCCCAGGCTCCATTCCCATCCCATGCTCCATTCCCACTCCATGCTCCATTCCCATCCCAGGCTCCATTCCCATCCCGTGCTGCATTCCCATCCCATGCTCCATTCCCACCCCATGCTCCATTCCCATCCCAGGCTCCATTCCCACTCCATGCTCCATTCCCATCCCAGGCTCCATTCCCACTCCATGCTCCATTCCCATCCCGTGCTCCATTCCCATCCCAGGCTCCATTCCCATCCCAGGCTCCATTCCCACTCCATGCTCCATTCCCATCCCAGGCTCCATTCCCATCCCAGGCTCCATTCCCAGCCCCTGGTCCATTCCCAGTCTGTGCTCAATTCCCATCCCGTGCTCCATTCCCAGCTCATGCAGCATTCCCATCCCATGCTCCATTCCCAGCTCCTGCAGCATTCCCGGCTCGTGCAGCATTCCCAGCTCCTGCAGCATTCCCAGCTCCTGCAGCATTCCCAGCTCGTGCTGCCTTTCCAGCTGTGCCACCGTTCCCACCTGACAGATGAAATAAAGCCGATGGAAGCAGCTGATCCCACGGGAACAACCTGGGTCAAACCCTCGTCGCTCCTCCCGCGCTCCCCGGGAGGTGGGAAGCAGATTCCCGGAGTTCCACGGGCCCCCGGGCACAGGAGGGATCCGGGGAACGTCCCAGCTGCTGATTCCCAAATCCCCGTGTCCAGGGCAGGCCCCGGGCCCTGCAGCCTGGGACATTCCTGCCCATCCCAGCCCCTCCCACCGCGGAATCCACGGATCAACGGGATTTAACGCGGCTCCTCCCGCCCTGGAATTCCCTGCACAGAATTCCCAGAGCGTTCCCAGTTCCCACAGGATGTTCCCAGCACACCCCAGCACCCCCCAGGCTCTCCCGGGATGAAGCTGGATGGGATCACGGGAGATTTGGGATGTCCCTTCCAGCCCCGTGGGATTTGTGGGATCCTCCAGGGCCCCATCCCTGTCCAGCTGCCCGGATAAACCCCAGCATGTGTTCCCGTGTTCCAGTGGAATTTCCCACTTCCCAGCGTGTCCCACAGGTTCGTGGCACGGGATCTCTGGAGCAGATCCAGCCCCGGCTCCGGGGCCTCCCACAGGAACAGGGAGAAGATTCCTGGTCTTGCTCCAGACCCTCCTGGCACACGGGAGAGGGGACGTGCCCTGGGATACTGGTACCAGAGTCTGCCCAGAGGATGGGGAGGGAATTCCTGGTCTAATCAGAATTCCCGGTCTGCCCAGAGAATGGGGAGGGAATTCCTGGTCTAATCAGAATTCCTGGTCTAATCAGAATTCCTGGTCTAATCAGAATTCCCGGTCTGCCCAGAGGATGGGGAGGGAATTCCTGGTCTAATCAGAATTCCCGGTCTGCCCAGAGGATGGGGATGGAATTCCTGCCCTTTCCCTTTCCGGGGGTGATTTGGGAGCGCGAGGCCCTCTCACCACAAGCAGGTGTTCAGTCCCCTTTAGTGGCCCCAACTCCCGAAATCCTTGATAAAACTCGTGGGATCCGTGAATTCCTCGTGGTTTTTCCTCCTCCACGGAGGGGACTCGAGCCCCCGGGGCCGGTTCCACTCCCGAGGTGCCGGATGCGGCACCACCCGAGTCCTGCTGAGGCTCCTTGTCCTGGATCCAGCTGGGCAGGGACAGCCGGGGGGCATTCCAGAGCTGCACTTCCATCCCCTGGCACAGAGCCATGGAATTCCGGGATGGGTTGGGATGGAGGGACCTCACAGACCCCCCCAGAGACAGGGACACCTTCTGCTATCCCAGGGGGATCCAACCTGCCCTGGGACACTCCCAGGGATCCAGGGGCAGCCACGGCTCCTCTGGGAATTCCATCCCAGCCCCTCCCCACCCTCCCAGCCAGGAATCCCTTCCCAACATCCCACCTAACCCTGGGAAGCCATTCCCTGTGTCCTGTCCCTCCCTCCCTTGTCCCCAGTCCCTCTCCAGCTCTCCCGGAGCCCCTTCAGGCCCTGGAAGTGGCTCTCAGCTCTCCCTGGATCCTTCCCTTCTCCAGGTGGACATTCCCAGCTCTCCCAGCCTGGCTCCATCCCCGGGGTCTGACCTCGGCCCCGGAGTTAAATTTGGGCACCAGGGGTTGGATCCCCTGGGAAAGAACCAAGGGAAGGGACAGGGTGGGGACACTGGGATGGGGACATTTCTCTCCAGTGCCCAGGAGACGATCCCGATCCGCTCTCCCGGGGCACATCCAGCACCTCCCGGTGTCCACGGCCGGTACCGGCGGCCGCCCGGGGCTCTCCCCTCCGGCTGCGACCAAGGGCCACCCGGTACCAGGCGGGCCCGCGGGTTTGGCCCGTTTTATCCGGTTTTATCCCGCTTTATCCGGGTTTATCCCGTTTTATCCGCTACGGCCCTGCCCGTGCTTTGGACGTTCCGGAGGCCTCCGGCTCTGCCGCCTCCAGTCCCAGCGTCTCAACACCGACCCAGCGGCGCTGAGGCCGCAGTAGCCGAGTCAGGGTCCAGCCGAGATCTCCCGGGGACCCCCAAACTCCCGGGGTGTCACATGGGGACCCCTCGGGCCAGGCCGGGCCGGCGCCTGGGCGGCGCCATCTTGCCACCCGCTCCGGTCACATGACCCCCCACCCCGAACTCTCGCGATAACTCCCCCCCCTCCCCCCCCCCCCCCCCCCCACCGTGAGGTTCCCGCCTCCCGGTTTCCCGCGCGCGCGCGCGCCACCGGAGCTCTCGCGAGAGCCGCACGCGGAGCCGGGGAGGACAAGATGGCGGCG
>NW_020886244.1:3216-4763 GCF_003945725.1 Corapipo altera
CTCGCGAGAGCCGCACGCGGAGCCGGGGAGGACAAGATGGCGGCGACAACGCCGATGGCGCTGGTGAGGGAGCGGCGGGGCCGGGCCGGGCCGGGGCGGCTCGTCGGGGGTCCCCGCGGGGCTCACGGGGGTCCCCGCGGGCCGGGGCTGCGGGATGGGGAGGCGGGAGAGCCAAGGGGGCGCGGCCGAGGCGGCGGCCGAGGGTTCCCCGCCCGGGCCGGGCCCGCGGGGGAGCGGCGGGGGCGCCGCGCTCTGAGGGGCCCTGAGGGGAAGGGGAGGGAGAGGAGAAGAAGAGAGGGGTCTGCGCCGCGCCTCGGCTCCCGCCCCGCCGTCCTCCGTGCAGAACGGGTACCGGTTCCTTCCTCCCTTCCGTTCGCCAGTCCTGGGCGACCGCCGGGAATGGGAACGGGAATGGGAATGGGAACGGGAATGGGAATGGGAACGGGAATGGGAATGGGAACGGGAATGGGAACGGGAATGGGAACGGGAATGGGAACGGGAATGGGAATGGGAACGGGAATGGGAATGGGAACGGGAATGGGAATGGGTATTCCAGGGTGTGCAGGGAACGGGATCCCGGGATCTGCAGGGAACGGGATCCCGGGATGTGCAGGGAACGGGATCCCCGGGATCTGCAGGGAACGGGATCCCCGGGATCTACAGGGAATGGGATCCCGGGATCTGCAGGGAACGGGATCCCGGGGATGTGCAGGGAACGGGATCCCGGGGATGTGCAGGGAACGGGATCCTGGGATGTGCAGGGAACGGGATCCCGGGATCTGCAGGGAACGGGATCCCAGAGTGTCCAGGGAACGGGATCCCGGGGATGTGCAGGGAACGGGATCCTGGGATGTGCAGGGAACGGGATCCCGGGGATGTGCAGGGAACGGGATCCTGGGATGTGCAGGGAACGGGATCCCGGGGATGTGCAGGGAACGGGATCCCGGGATCTGCAGGGAACGGGATCCCAGAGTGTCCAGGGAACGGGATCCCGGGATCTGCAGGGAATGGGATCCCGGGATGTGCAGGGAACGGGATCCTGGGGGATCTGCAGGGAACGGGATTCCCTGACTGAGCCGCTGGTGGGAGAGAGCGGGAGGATTCCTGAGGCTGGTGGTTTTCCCGGGATTCACCCTGGAATCCAGCAATGGAAGCGCTTCCCCGGGGGCTGCTCGGCTGGTTCCTGGATGTGGGAATTGTTCTGGGAATACCGAGCCGCGGGGCTCAGGGAAGGGGCCTGGGAACACCCGGGGATCCCCCGATCCCATGGAATTCTGGGCGGGATCCCATGGAATTCTGGGCGGGATCCACCAGGGATTTGTCGGTGGGTTTGTGTTCCCTCCCCTCGCTGTTTCCATGGAAAACGTGGGATTTCTCTGAGGAACGGCTCCGGTTCCAGAGCTGCTCTGCCTCGCTCCGAGGGGCTGATTCGGGTCCCTGGATAAATGCTGTGTCCTGGGATTCCTTTTGGGAATTCCCGTGGAATCTCTGCGTTCCCGGGGAATTGCACCTGGAGTTCCCGTGGAATCTCTGCGTTCCTGGGGTGG
>NW_020886244.1:4773-7019 GCF_003945725.1 Corapipo altera
TGGGGTGGCACCTGGAGTTCCCATGGAATCTCTGCGTTCCCAGGGAATTGCGCCCGTTATTCCCATGGAATCTCTGCGCCCAGGGATGGAACTGGAGCAGGGATGGAGCCCAGGGATGGAGCCCAGGGATGGATCTGGAGCAGGGATGGATCTGGAGCAGGGGTGGAGCTGGAGCAGGGATGGAGCCCAGGGATGGAGCCCTGGGATGGAGCCTGTCCTGTCCCTGTTCTCCATCAGCCCTTCCCCCTCCTCTGGCTCCCTGAATCCCCACGGGATTTGCTGCTCGTGCTCCCCAAATAAGTGGGATCCCGGGTTTCTCCCTCCCGTCCGTGTTTACGCTCCAGGGGAGTTCCCAGGAATGTGCCTGAATTCCTGGAGTTCAGCCCCCCTGGAGGGGCCAGCAGCAGGGATCCCATTCCCAGCTGTCTCTCTCCAAGGAGCTCCTGCTCTCCTGGTCCTCTTCCCGCCTCTCTCCCTGTTCCCTGGATCCCCCCGGCTGCTGTGGGATGTGGGAATGGGGGTTGGGATGAGCAGCTGCTGTTCCTGGAGCCGTTATCCCGAGGGGCCAAGGGAAGCAGCATTCCAGGGATGGAGGTGGGATGGGTTTGCCCCCTGTGCTGCTCTCCGGGGAGCCTGGAGGGACAGGGAACGGGGGTGTTCCTTGGGAAAACGCTCCGTGGGGAGGAATTCCTGTGGGAGCCATGGATCAGGCCTGGTCCCAGGGGATGTGGGCTGTGGAATTCTATGGGAGCCATGGATCAGCCCTGGGTTCTTCCCATGGGAATTGTGCTGAGGAATTCCCTTGGGAGCCATGGATCAGCCCTGGATCCCAGGGGATGTGGGCTGTGGAATTCTGTGGGAACCATGGATCAACCCTGGGTTCTTCCCAGGGGAATTGTGCTGGGGAATTCTCTGGGAGGTGTGGATCAGCCCTGGATCCCTGGCTCACTCCTGGATCCCTGGCTCACTCCTGGATCCCTGGGTTCTTCCCAAGGGATGTGTGCTGAGGAATCCCTGTGGGAGCCATGGATCAGCCCTGGGTTTTTCCCAGGGGAATTGTGCTGAGGAATTCCTGTGGGAGCCGTGGATCAGCCCTGGATCCCTGGGTTCTTCCCAAGGGATGTGTGCTGTGGAATTCTGTGGGAGCCATGGATCAGCCCTGGATCCCTGGGTTCTTCCCAGGGGATGTGTGCTGTGGAATTCTGTGGGAGCCATGGATCAGCCCTGGGTTTTTCCCAGGGGAATTGTGCTGAGGAATTCCTGTGGGAGCCATGGATCAACCCTGGATCCCTGGGTTCTTCCCAGGGGATGTGTGTTCAGGAATTCCCTTGGGAGCCATGGATCAGCCCCGGATCCCTGGGAATGACACTGCCCAGCAGTCAGGGGGTGGATTTTGGGGGATCCCGGCGGGTTGGGATCCGGGGAGCGGCTGTTCCGTTGTGGGTGGTTCCATCTGTCAGCCCTGCATCCTCCCCTCTCCTCCCAGTTCCCACAGCTCCCAGACTGGGATAACTGGGGGGTTGAAGCTGGAGGAGGCGGGAGCAGCAGCGGGAACAGGGAATGTGATCCCATTTCCAGCCTGGGATGGGCCCGTGGAGTTTGTGCTCTGGAGTTCCCCAGTTTGCAGTTCCAGCTCCGTGTCAGCTCCCTGCCAGTGCCCTGGTGTCCCCTCATCCCGGTGTTCCGTGGGAATTCCCAAGGGACCAGGGAAGGAGCTGTGGCTCCGGGGGCTGCTCGGGCACCGGGAGAGCAGGAATTGGTGTCTGCTCCGTGTCCAGGGATCCTGGGAAAGGCTCCCGGGGGGAACTGGGGCTGCACGGATCCTGGAGGCTCCCTGTGGCTGTAAAACAGAGTCCAGGGATTGGGGATGGATCCCAGGATTGGGGATGTACTCCAGGATTGGGGATGGATCCCGGGATTGGGGATGGATCCCAGGATTGGGGATGGATCCCGGGATTGGGGATGGATCCCGGGATTGGGGATGGATCCCGGGATTGGGGATGGATCCCGGGATTGGGGATGGATCCCTGGAATTGTCCCAGGCCGGGCTGGAGCAGCCTGGGATGGGGGGAGGTTTCCCTGCCCACCCCTGGCTGGGCCTTGAGGTGCTTCCAAACCATTCCATGAGCCCGGGATTTGGGAAAGTCCCAGAGCAGGATCCTGAAAGGGCACTTGGAAAAGTGGGGGAGGCAGAGCCCAGAGGGAGGGAACCACGGCTGGGGACATGGAATTGGAGCTGTTGGCAG
>NW_020886245.1:0-7019 GCF_003945725.1 Corapipo altera
TGCCGTGCCCTGGAGATGCTGTCGGGGCTGCGCCGCCGCTCTTTCCCCCCGGAAGCGACCCACGGCGGCAGATCCGACGGAGATCGTCCCGGGGGTAGGCTGGGCGCGGCGAGGGGGGGGCGGCCGCTCTTCTACCTCTCCCGCGGCCATCGGGACTGCAGGGAGGGGAAGCGACAGGCAAGTTTCTCGCCTCTGCGGAGAAACTTGCACCTGCGTGCCGCCGCAGGGCCGGGTTCGGATGTGCCCTGGCATTGCACACCCCCCCGCCCCCCCCGCGGGGAGGGTCTGCGCTGCCTCGGGGACCCTGTCTGTGCTGCCGGGAGAGAGAAATCCTTTGGGAAGCTAGGGTGGAAACAGTAACTCGTTGAATTGCTCAGCTTTTCCCTAGGGAAGGGCAGGTTTTAGGGAAGAAAGGCCCGTACTCGCGAAAGGCGCCGCCCGTCTCGCCAAGGGTGGTGGTGGGGGCGCGCGGCTGCAGTGGCGCGCGCGGCTGCAGTGCCGCTCCCGGCCGTGTCCGCCAGGCGGCGACTGTGAGGCAGGGCCCGGCGCTCGGGGCGGGCTGGGAAGCGGCGCCTGCGCAGAGCGAGGCGGTGCCCGGGCCGGGCCTGAGGCGCTCGGGGCCGCCGGGCAGGGCAGTGCTCGGCTGGCGGGTGCCCCGCAGAGAGAAGAGCCCGGCCCTGGGAAGGCAGGAGCCTGGGCTCGAGCTGCTCCGGACCGCTGTGGGGATGGGTTTGAAGTTTTGGGGTCGCTTGTTTCTGTCCCTGCCTTCCCACTGAAAACAATAACTTTAGAAGTCCTCGTCTGGACTGGTCCAGAGAAATGGTGGAGTCTCCATCTCCGGAGATGCTTAAAACACTTTTGCTCAGGCAAAGTCGTGAGCAACCTTTTCTGCCTAATGCCGCTTTTTGAGCAGCAGAGATTGGACTAGGTGATCTCTAGAGGTATTGTCCAACCCCCACCATTCTGTCCTTCTGTAAAGGAGCTTTGCACTGCCCTTTTGAACTGTAATCTGTTGATGACCTGTGTTGAGGTCACACTGCAGCTTGTTACACTGCAGCTTGTCACACTGAATGGCAGCCTGAATAATTTAATATTGAACTGTGATTAATCACAAGATGAAAGCTAAGATAGGCTGGTAAGAGGCAGTGTTCTTTGCTACTACACAGGAAGAAGGGAAAGAATCTCAAAAACAAATAAATGAACAAAAAACCCCTTTATATTTGCTTGTGCAAGAAGAAGATTGTTCTTCCACTTGACCAGGTTTTGAGAGGACAAATTAATTGTTTCTCTGACAACACTATACATTGGAGGTTGTTAATGATCCCATAGTCTGTGCTAACGGTTTTAGCTGATTGTGTTTGTCATCAGCTTTTACTAAAGAAAAAGCAAGCCTTCTTGGCTGTGTGGATATTCCAGGAACTGAATGATTCCATTCATGTAGATAATGATAACAGAGCCAAAACAAAAATATTGTAAGTGTCCTATGTGGAAGAATATACAGAATTTCAAAGGGGATTGTAGTGGTCCCATATACAGAACTAACATACTTCCTGTTCCTTGTTTGCTGATCAGGTCATATTTATCTGCCTGTCAGGACTGTTGGAGCGCTGGATGGAGAGCAGGTCATATGAAGAGGATTACGGAGTAAAAGGCAGCTTGTACTTAAGTGCAGGGAAAGTATAAATATTTATATATATTGGCAAAGTGCCTAGCCTTAATGCTTAAAATCCTTTGGAGAACTGTCTGCATATTTACTGTATTAATGATCAAATGCAAGGCTGTGTTGGGAAAGGTCTTCCATTTGGAAGTCAGTAGTTGAGACTGTCTTGCCTATGAAAAAGAGGGAGAATTTTCATTGGAGGATGTAGGATTCTGGCTGGTAATAGTCTTAATTCAAGGTATTTTTAGAGAATTGATTTAACACAAGCAGAACAAATGGCCAGAAGTGTAATGAGAGACAAGTTGAAATTAGAAAGTAGATGTGCATTTTGAATGTATTGTCATAGCAACTGATTAAATTCTCCCTCTCTTGCTGTTCTGGGGACCTTTTAAATGTGCTTTGGCTAAATAAAAAGTATTAGACTATTTCAGAGCCAAAGGGTCAGTTCTTGTTGTCTCTTTTGCACTTTAATTCTAGTACACGGATACTTGCTAACCACTTATAACCCTAGATGCAGAATGAGAACTTGGGTTATTAACAATAAACAAGTCAACAGCAGAAAGACTTGACCTTTCTTTTGAATTGCCCTACAGTGTTAAAAAATACCAAACAAACCTCCTTCCCCAAAGAAACACCCCCCAAAATACCCCAACAACTCACCAAACAGAAAATCACCGACAACCAAAAAGCAGAAGTAACAAACGTGAACAGCAAGTGGAGGAAGAGTTTGAAAGCGGGATGGACAGAAGCACAAGTGTTACTGCCCACTCTTAGGCCACTGTGCTGATTCAATGGGTGTTGTTAGGTTTAGATTAGTAGTTTGTTGTTGTTGGGTTTTTCGGTGGTGTTGATTTTTTCGTTGTCGTTGTGGGGGATTGTTCGTTTGTTCGTTTGTTTTTATTTTGTTTTTTTTTCTGTATTAAAAATCTGGCTCAGTTAGTCTCTAGTTCTGGTGTGTTTTCTTTTCCAGGTGGTTGGTGTTCCTGCAGTGTTTGGCACAGGACCGGGTGAGTTTTTTACCCAGCTTTCTAAAGCTGTAGATGAATAGGAGAGGTAAGGGGATGACTTCTGGTCCGCGACCCAGTGACCACTCCCTGAAGGTCCTGACTCATGAGTCTGCTCCTTTGATTTGAAGGAGTGTACAGTTGCCATAGCCAAGGTAGCCTAGGGTGTCCAGTATCAGCATAAAAAGCAGCAGTAAAAAGGAACTATTCAGAGATGAATTTTTGTGCTGTTCCGTGAAAAAGTAAAAGCTATCTGTGCCAGCAAGTCTGTGAAGTAATTTTTTTCTTGTATTTCCATACCAAGTTTTGAATTGTTGCTGTTTTAATGAAGTCTGTTCATTGATTTTGCATCCATTGGTTTCTGAATCCAAATCTGGGGAAAAAAGTACTGTTAGTCTTTCTGAAATGTCTCTCAAACATGAAAGCCTTGAGAAAACTTTTTTTTTGAGTAAAAAGAAGCCTCCAGGATGATCCTTATGCAATACAAATCCTGTGTTTTTCAGACTGAATGCACTCCCTTTATTCACCTTTTCAGAGAGTATCGTCCAGAATACGAGCGCCTGAGAAAAACACTGGTAAGTGTTTTTAGCTGTTTTACACCTGAACAGTGTATCTTGGGTCACTTTTACGCACACAGTTGCCTTTATGTTGAGAGGGTCTAACATTTCATTTACTAGTCGTACTCACTGTGGGAAAACTCCTGTCCTGAAGGAGTCCACCATTTGCCTTTTTTTTCCTAGATGTGGTGGAGCATATCTTTACAAAAATAAAGATTTTGTAAAACAGATGTTGCTCACTGTTTTAGTGCTGATATTTGAGCTAATTGTGTGAAAATGATTGGGAAATAAGATTGTGTCTTCTATTCAGATGGATAGAGAGTTCTTAAAAATAAATTTCCAAAGGGATTTGTTGAGACTATCCCTGTATCTTCCTGCACCAGTGAAGAGTACTAGTTTGACTTAGTAAGAAAGACTGAACTGCAGTGCCAAAATCAGTAGCTCTGCTCACCTTGAGTTCTGGCTGTCCAAAGGACAGTTCTCTGCAGGCACAGCTACACAGAGTTTGGCTTCCCGGCGCTGCTGAAAACGTCCTAGAATCCCACCTGACTGGAGGTTGCTTTCCATGCTTAGTCAGAAGTTCTGTGTAACCTTAGTTGAAATGTAAGACCTGCACAGTGACTTCTGCTCTCTGACTGGGGGACAGGCTGCTGGGTTTGGGCGAGGTTTCTCTTCTCCTGATGTTTTAAATGTTCTCAGAATCCACATGTAAATCTTTATCTACGGGAGAAAGCTCAAAATAAACAAAAGAGAGAGCAGTTGGAACACTTGTGGAAGGACATGGGCAGCGTGTGTGTGCAGGGCAGCACACTGGCAGGTACCTCCCCGGGAGGATAAAGTTTACTGCAGAAGTTTTCTGAAGAGTTTGCCTGGTGAAGTAGTACAGTGCTTCTTTGTCCTCACAGCAGAAATGTGAAAGCAGCTCCATGTTAGAGGAGCAGGGCTTTAATTCCTGTGGGGTTGGTCACACTTAGCTCTTCCTGTGTCAGTCACAGGTTTGGAAGAAACCCCGCTGTGTAGCTAAAGCAGTGGACCTACTAGAAATAATGAAATACTTTAGAAAAGGCGAAACGGTCAGATCAGAATATGAGAAAGCTCTGCTGTTGGCTGCACTGTTCCTTAGATGAGGCGAGTAGGTGCTGATGGAGTCTGTCCTGTGTCTGGGATCCACAAGCAGCTTTCTGTCCCCTTAGAGCAGGTGTTCATTGCTGTGTTTCTGTGCAGACAGAAGTTGTCAGTGCACACGCTCCCTTACCTTTAGCAAGCTGGTTTGTGTACAGCCGTTTCTGTTCCCTTCAAGGACCTGATGCTTCTGCAAGGGGTCCCTCTGAGCTAATACTAACACGAGGAACTCTCGATGAAGAGCGAGAAGACAGGGAGAGTGACGCTGATGGCATTGACCATGAAGGTAAGGGAATGAGGTCTAAAAGCTGCCTCTCAAGAAATCCCCTCTATATTTCATGACCTGGATGGACTGTAAGGAGAGCCTAGAAAACGAGCAAACATTCAGTCACCTGACGTGTCAGAATCTGTAGCAGAAGCTCCACTGCAATGGTCAGCGCGGGGATATCACTCTGTAACCTTTGTGAAAGTTCAATTGTAAATTTTCTATTCAAGTAATTAAGAGGTGTATAACACACATAAACCAGAGAACTCGTTAGGCTTGGGGCATGCAGTGACCTCTGAACCTGATTGATGCACAGATGTGTCCATCATCTTTTTGTCCTTGCAGTTTCTGCCCCTGCCTCTCTTCCCTTTTCCTGTGACTGTGGTCTTGGAGCAATCTTCTAAGTTGTTACAGTGTGATTTTTCTCTTATATAGCTCACAGACTTAATCTTCATTCTTTCCCTGTTCCGCTGATGGGTAGGATCACTTATTTCCTTTGCCCCGTAATGTAGTTGAAGATGGAACAGACTTTCTATGTTGCTTTGGCTATCCTGATTCTAACTTTTTTTCAGAACCACAAGTAGAACAAGTACTGAAATAGCGCTGAACTTCAGCTACAGCAGGGACTGCGCAGGAGAAGGAGGGTGGGCAGCGGGCCTGGGGCGGGCAGGGGGATGGGGGTGGGGGCGGGCACTTAAAAGATTTCGGCCAGGGAGCTGATCTCAGCCAGCACCCAGTCCCCGTAGAAGCAGAACTGCTGCGTGGGGAGAGGCGGTCAGAGGCGCTCTGCCGCTCTGCGTCCTCCCCGCTCCCCGCCGCCGACTCCCGGCCCACCACGTCGCCGCTGCTCCCCGGTCCCCCATGCCGCACAGTCCGCCTTCGCGCCCCGGAACCGCCCCGTGTGCCGGTGGGGGGCTCCCCGAGGGGCTCTGCAGGGGCCTTGGGGCCGGGACCCCGGGGGTGCAGCCCGACCAAGGGGCGGGGCAGGGGACGGGGTCCTGGGGGCGGGACCCGGGACGGCCACGGACCCGCGGGAAGGGCCCCTCCGACACGGCCCTAGTCCCTCCTCCCGACCACCCGAGCACCTCCCGCCACCCGCGGCCGCGGCCCCGGGGGCTCTAAGCCCCGCCAATCCGGGCCCGAGGCAGCGTCTGGCCCGCCAATCCCGGCCCGCCTTTCTCGGCGCCGTCCAATCACAGCCCGCCTTTTCAATCCGGCAGCGGTCCCGCAAGCTCTGCCCGCTCAGCCGCGGCGCGGCCCCTCCGCGCGGCCCCGTCCCCCCGTTCCCCTCAGGCGGTGCTGGGACCGCGGAAGGGCGGTGGGAGCTCCACGGTCACGTCCCGTCCGGGAACTCTCCCAGGAGAAGGGGAGGGAGGCGGGGAGCGGGCAGGAGGGGCTCCGGGAGCGGGGCCTGCGGGGCCAGCGGGGTTCTCGGGAACGGGCGGACGGGGATTGGCGGGGCTGGCACGGGGGGGCGGGGCTGTGCGGGCCGCGGGCTATAAATAGCGGGGGGGGGGGGGGGGGGGGGGGGACAGTTCGGCGGCGGAGGTGGGAGCGGCGCTGGAGCGGCGGGAGCCGGGGCGAGATCGGCGGTGAGCTGGGGCGGGACTCCCGCGGCTGCCGCTCCAGGCACGCGGCTTGTCTTGGGCACAGGGGCCGCTCTCTCCGGGAGGTTCTGGCTCCCGACATGCAGGTCCGATCCCGGCCCGCCACTCCCAGCCCGCTTTTCTCCGCTCCGTCCAATCGTAGCCCGCCCTTTCAATGGGGCCGCGGTCCCGTAAGGTGTGCCCGCCCAGCCGCGGGGCGGCACCGCCCCCCTTCCCCACGTTCCCCTCAGGCGCTGTAGGTGCCGGCGCCTTTGCTTCCGGAGCCGCGCCTGCGCTGCCGCAGCCCCCGACGGGCCCTGTTGGGACCAGGGAGGGCGGGTGGCACAGCTCCGCGCTCACGTCCCGTCTGGGAGTTCTTCCGGGAGGCGGGGAGGGGGCGGGAGCGGCCCTTTCAATGGGGCCGCGGTCGAGCAATCTCTGCTCGCTCAGCCGCGGCGCGGAGCCGCCCCCCTCTCCACCTCGCCCCCCGCGTTCCCCTCAGGCGCCGGTCTCGGCGCCTTTGCTTCGGGGTCCGGCGGAGCCGCGCCTGCGCTGCCGCGGTGCCCGCAGGCGCTGTTGAAAGGGCGGGTGGGAGGCCCGCGGTCCTGTCCCGTCCCGGAGTTCTCCCGGGAGAAGGGGAGGGAGGCGGGGAGCGGGCGGAAGCGGAGCAGCCCCTGGGAGCGGGGCGTCAGGGGACAGCGGGATTCTTGGGGACGGGCAGGGCGGGAGCGGGCAGGCGGGGATTGGCCGGGCCGGACGCTGCCGGACGCTGGGATTGGCTGGGCTGGCACGAGGGGGCGGGGCTGTGCGGGCCGCGGGCTATAA
>NW_020886246.1:0-4931 GCF_003945725.1 Corapipo altera
GTTTCCTGCCAAAGAACTGCCGAGGATGCCCCACCACCTACACCTCAAAGCCAAAGCTTCCAGAATTTTTTTCCTGGTGGAAAGCGCTCCTGTTCCTTTTTTCAGCCCTGCACTACAAAGGCCTGTCCCACCTCCTGGAAAATTGAATGTAAATGAAGATTCCTGCCAGACAAAAGGTGCCACCACAGAAAGGTCTTCCTGCCCAAGAAGTACCCAGGCTGCCCCAACAACTGCACCTCAAAGCCAAAGGTTCCAGGCTTTTTTTCCTGGTGGAAAGAACTGCTTTTCCCTTTTTTCAGCCCTGCGCAGCAATGGCCTGTCCCACCTCCTGGAAAATTGAATGAAAATGGACATTTCTACCAGACAACAGGTTCCAGCACGGAAGACTCTTCCTGCCCAAGAAGTGCCCAGACTACACAAACAACTGCACCTTAAAGTCAAAGCTTCCAGACTTTTTTTCCTGGTAGAAAGAGCTGCTGTTCCCTTTTTTCCAGCCCTGCTCTACAGTGACCTGTCCCACCTCCTGGAAAATTTACTCCAAAGGAAGATTCCTGCCAGACAAAAGGTGCCACAACAAAAACCTCTTGCTGCCCAAGAAGTTTCCAGGCTGCCCCACCAACTACACTTCAAACCCAAAGCTTCCAGACTTTTTTTCCTGGTGGAAAGCGCTCCTGTTCCCTTTTTTCAGCCCTGCGCCACAAAGGCCTGTCCCATTTCCTGGAAAACTGAATGTAAATGAACATTCCTGCCAGAGAAAAGGTGCCACCACAGAAAGGTCTTGCTGCCCAAAAAGTGCCCAGGCTGCCCCATCAACTGCACGTCCAAACCCAAGTTTCCAGACTTTTTTTCCTGGTGGAAAGATCTGCTGTTCCCTTTTTCCAGCCCTGCTCTACAATGGCCTGTCCCACCTCCTGGAAAATTGATTGTAAATGAAGATTCCTGCCAGACAAAAGGTGCCACCACAGAAAGGTCTTGCTGCCCAAGAAGTACCCTGACTGCCCCAACAACTGCACCTAAAAGCCAAAGCTTCCAGGCTTTTTTTTCTGGTGGAAAGAACTGCTTTTCCCTTTTTTCAGGCCTGCGCTGCAATGGCCTGTCCCACCTCCTGGAAAATTGAATGAAAATGGACATTTCTACCAGACAACTGGTTCCACCACAGAAGACTCTTCCAGCCCAAGAAGTGCCCAGACTAAACAAACAACTGCACCTCAAAGTCAAAGCTTCCAGACTTTTTTTCCTGATAGAAAGAGCTGCTGTTCGCTTTTTTCCAGCCCTGCTCTACAGTGGCCTGTCCCACCTCCTGGAAAATTTACTCCAAATAAAGATTCCTGCCAGACAAAAGGTGCCACCATAAAAACTTCTTTCTGCCCAAAAAGTTCCGAGGCTCCCTCACCACCTACACCTCAAAGCCAAAGCTTCCAGACTTTTTTTCTTATTGGAAAGAACTGCTGTTCCCTTTTTTCAGACCTGTGCTGCAATGGCCTATCTCACGTTCTGAAAAATTTACTCCATAGAAGATTCCTGCCAGATAAAAGGTTTCACCACAGAAAACTCTTCCTCCCCAAAAAGTGCCCAGGCTGCCTCAACAACTACACCTCTATTTTAAAGCTTCCAGACTATTTTTCCTGGTGGAAAGCGCTCCTGTTCCTTTTTTTCACCCCTGCGCTACAAAGGCCTGTCCCACCTCCTGGAAAATTGAATCCCACTGAAGATTCCTGCCAGACAAAAGGTGCCACCACAAAAACCTCTTGCTGCCCAAAAAGTGCCCAGGCTGCCCCACCAACTGCACCTCAAAGCCAAAGCTTCCAGCCTTTTTTTCCTGGTGGAAAGAGCTGCTCTTCAATTTTTTAAAGCGTGAATTGCAATGGCCAGTCCAAACCCCTTGAAAATTTACTCCATTTGAAGATTCCTGTCAGACAAAAGGCACCACCACAGAAAGCTGTTCCCTGCCCAAGAAGTGCCCAGACTGCCGCACCAACTACACCTAAAAACCAAAGTTTCCAGACTTTTTGTCCTGGTGGAGAGAACTGCTGTTCCCTTTTTTCAGCCCTGCTGCAATGGTCTGTCCTACGTCCTGGAAAATGGAATCCATCTGAAGATTCCTGCCAGACAAAACGTGCCACCACAGAAAGCTCTTTACTGTCCAAGAAATCCCCAGGCTGCCCCAACAACTGCACCTCAAATCCAAAGCTTCCAGACTTTTTTCCTGGTGGAAAGAGCTTCTGTTCAAGTTTTTCAGCCCTGCACTACAAAGGCCTGTCCCACATCCTGGAAAATTTAATGTAATTGAAGATTACTGCAAGAAAAAAGGTGCCACCACAGAAAACTCTTCCTGCCCAAGAAGTGCCCAGGCTACACAAACAACTGCACCTCAAAGTCAAAGCTTCCAGACTTTTTTTCCTAGTAGAAAGAGCTGCTGTTCCCTTTTTTCCAGCCCTACTCTACAATGGCCTGTCCCACCTCCTTGAAAATTGAATCCAACTGAAGGTTCCTGCCAGACAAAATGTGCCACCACAGAAAGGTCTTGCTACCCAAGAAGTGCCCAGGCTGCCCCACCAATAGCACATAAAACCCAAAGGATCCAGACTTTTTTTCCTGGTGGAAAGAGCTGCTGTTCAATTATTTAAAGTGTGAACTGCAATGGCCAGTCCAAACACCTTGAAAATTTACTCCAAATGAAGATTCCTGGCAGACAAAAGGTGCCACCTCAGATAGCTGTTTGCTGCCCAAGAAGTGCCCAGGCTGCTCCACCAACTACACCTCAAAGCCAAAGCTTCCAGACTTTTTTTCCTGGTGGAAAGCGCTCCTGTTCCTTTTTTTCGACCCTGCTCTACAAAGGCCTGTCCCACCTCCTGGAAAATTGAATGTAAATGAAGATTCCTGCCCGTCAACAGGTTCCACCACAGAAGACTCTTCCTGCCCAAGAAGTGCCCAGACTACACAAACAACTGCACCTCAAAGTCAAAGCTTCCAGACTTTTTTTCCTGGTAGAAAGAGCTGCTGTTCCCTTTTTTCCAGCCCTACTCTACAATGGCCTGTCCCACCTCCTTGAAAATTGAATCCAACTGAAGGTTCCTGCCAGACAAAATGTGCCACCACAGAAAGGTCTTGCTGCCCAAGAAGTGCCCAGTCTACCCCAACAACTGCATATCAAAACCAAAGGATCCAGACTTTTTTTCCTGGTGGAAAGAGCTGCTATTCAATTTTTTAAAGCGTGAACTGCAAGGACCAGTCCAAACCCCTTGAAAATTTACTCCAATTGAAGATTCCTACCAGACAAAAGGTGCCACCTCAGAAAACTGTTTCCTGCCAAAGAACTGCCGAGGATGCCCCACCACCTACACCTCATAGCCAAAGCTTCCAGACTTTTTTTCCTGGTGGAAAGCGCTCCTGTTCCTTTTTTCAGCCCTGCACTACAAAGACCTGTCCCACCTCTTGGAAAATTGAATCCAAATGAAGATTCCTGCCAGACAAAAGGTGCCACCATAAAAGCTTCTCACTACCCAAGAAGTGCCCAGGATGCTCCACCCACTACACCACAAACCCAAAGCTTCCAGACTTTTTTTTTTTTTGGAAAGAACTGCTGTTCCCTTTTTTCAACCCTGCTCTGCAATGGCCTGTCCCACCTCCTGGAAACTTGAATGTAATCAAAGATTCCTGCCAGACAAAAGGTGCCACCACAGAAAGGTCTTGCTGCTCAAGAAGTGCCCAGGCTGCCCCAACAACTGCACATCAAAGCCAAAGGATCCAGACTTTTTTTCCTGGTAGAAAGAGCTACTGTTCCCTTTTCTCCAACCCTGCTCCACAATGGCCTGTACCACCTCTTGGAAAATTGAATCCAACTGAAGATTTCTGCCAGACAAAAGGTGCCACCATAAAAACTTCTCACTACCCAAGAAGTGCCCAGACTGCTCCAGCTTCTACACCACAAACCCAAAGGTTTCAGACTTTTTTTCCCGGTGGAAAGAGCTGCTGTTCTATTTTTTAAAGCCTGAACTGCAAGGGCCAGTCCAAACCCCTTGAAAATTTACTCCAAATGAAGATTCCTACCAGAGAAAAGGTGCCACCTCAGAAAACTGTTTCCTCCCAAGAAGTGCCCATGCTGCCCCACCACCTGCACCTCAAAGCCAAAGCTTCAAGACTTTTTTTCTTTTTGGAAAGAGCAACTTTTCCCTTTTTTCAGCCCTGCGCTGCAATGGCCTGTCCAACGTCCTGAAAAATTTACTCCGTATGAAGATTCCTGCAGACTGAAGGTGCCACCAAAAAACCTCTTACTGCCCAAGAAGTGCCCAGGCTGCCCCACCAACTACACCTCAAAGCCAAAGCTTCCAGACTTTTTTTCCTGGTGGAAAGCACTTCTGTTCTTTTTTTTTGGCCCTGCGCTACAAAGACCTGTCCCACCTCCTGGAAAATTGAATGTAAATGAAGATTCCTGCCAGACAAAAGGTGCCACCACAGAAAGGTCTTCCTGCCCAAGAAGTACCCAGGCTGCCCCAACAACTGCACCTCAAAGCCAAAGGTTCCAGGCTTTTTTTCCTAGGTGAAAGAGCTACTGTTCCATTTTTTCAGCCCTGCGCAGCAATGGCCTGTCCCACCTCCTGGAAAATTGAATGAAAATGGACATTTCTACCAGACAACAGGTTCCACCACAGAAGACTCTTCCTGCCAAGAAGTGCCCAGACTACACAAACAACTGAACCTCAAAGTCAAAGCTTCCAGACTTTTTTTCCTGGTAGAAAGAGCTGCTGTTCCCTTTTTGCAGCCCTGCGCTGCAATTGCCTGTCTCACGTCATGAAAAATTTTCTACATATGAAGATTCCTGCCAGACAAAAGGTGCCACCACAAAAACCTCTTTCTGCCCAAGAAGTTCCCAGGCTGCCCCAACAACTACACCTCAAAGCCAAAGCTTCCAGACTTTTTTTCCTGGTGGA
>NW_020886246.1:4941-7014 GCF_003945725.1 Corapipo altera
CAACTACACCTCAAAGCCAAAGCTTCCAGACTTTTTTTCCTGGTGGAAAGCGCTCCTGTTCCCTTTTTTCAGCCCTGCGCTATAACGACCTGTCCAACCTCCTGAAAAGTTGAATCCAAATGAAGATTCCTGCCTTACAAAAGGTGCCACTACAGAAAGGTCTTGCTGGCCAAAAAGTGCCCAGGCTGCCCCAACAACTGCACGTCAAAACCGAAGTTTCCAGACTTTTTTTCCTGGTGGAAAGATCTGCTGTTGCCTTTTTCCAGCCCTGCTCTACAATGGCCTGTCCCACCTCCTGGAAAATTGAATGTAAATGAAGATTCCTACCAGACAAAATGCTCCACCACAGAAAACTCTTCCTGCCCAAAAAGTACCGAGACTACACAAACAACTGCACCTCAAAGTCAAAGCTTCCAGACTTTTTTCCTGGGTACAAAGAGCTGCTGTTTTTTTTTCCAACCCTGCTCCGCAATGGCCTGTCCCACCTCCTGGAAAATTTACTCCATATGAAGATTCCTGCCAGACAAAAGGTACCACCATTATAACTTCTAACTACCCAAGAAGTGCCCAGGATGCTCCACCCACTACACCACAAACCCAAAGCTTCCAGACTTCTTTTTTTTTTTGGAAAAAGGCTGTTCCCTTTTTTCAGCCCTGCGCTACAAAGGCCTGTACCACCTCCTGGAAAATTGAATCCAACTGAAGATTCCTGCCAGACAAAAGGTGCCAAAAGAGAATGGTTTTGCTGCGCAAGAAGTGCCCAGGCTGCCCCAACAACTGCACGTCGAAACCAAAGCTTCCAGGCTTTTTTTCCTGGTGTAAAGATTTGCTGTTCGCTTTTTTCAGCCTTGCGCTGCAATGGCCTGTCCCACCTCCTGGAAAATTGAATGAAAATGGACATTTCTACCAGACAACAGGTTCCAGCACGGAAGACTCTTCCTGCCCAAGAAGTGCCCAGACTACACAAACAACTGCGCCTCAAATCCAAAGCTTCCAGACTTTTTTTCCTAGGTGAAAGAGCTGCTGTTCCCTTTTTTCAGCCCTGCGCAGCAATGGCCTGTCCCACCTCCTGGAAAATTGAATGAAAATGGACATTTCTACCAGACAACAGGTTCCAGCACGGAAGACTCTTCCTGCCAAAGAAGTGCCCAGACTACACAAACAGCTGCACCTCAAACTCAAAGCTTCCAGACTTTTTTTCCTGGTAGAAAGAGCTGCTGTTCGCTTTTTTCCAGCCCTGCTCTACAATGGCCTGTCCCACCTCCTGGAAAATTTACTCCAAATAAAGATTCCTGCCAGACAAAAGGTGCCACCATAAAAGCTCCTTCCTGCCCAAGAAGTGCCCAGGCTGCCCCACCACCTACACCTCAAAGCCAAAGCTTCCAGACTTTTTTTCTTTTTGGAAAGAGCTGCTGTTCCCTTTTTTCAGCCCTGCGCTGCAATGGCCTGTCCCACGTCCTGAAAAATTTACTCCATATGAAGATTCCTGCCAGACGAAAGGAGCCACCACAGAAAGGTCTTGCTGCCCAAGAAGTGCCCAGGCTGCCCCAACAACTGCACATCAAAGCCAAAGGATCCAGACTTTTTTTTCTTGGTGGAAAGAGCTGCTATTCAATTTTTTAAAGAGTGAACTGCAAGGACCAGTCCAAACCCCTTGAAAATTTACTCCAACTGAAGATTCCTACCAGACAAAAGGTACCACCTCAGAAAACTGTTTCCTGCCAAAGAACTGCCGAGGATGCCCCACCACCTACACCTCAAAGCCAAAGCTTCCAGAATTTTTTTCCTGGTGGAAAGCGCTCCTGTTCCTTTTTTCAGCCCTGCACTACAAAGGCCTGTCCCACCTCCTGGAAAATTGAATGTAAATGAAGATTCCTGCCAGAGAAAAGGTGCCACCACAGAAAGGTCTTCCAGCCCAAGAAGTACCCAGGCTGCCCCAACAACTGCACCTCAAAGCCAAAGGTTCCAGGCTTTTTTTCCTGGTGGAAAGAACTGCTTTTCCCTTTTTTCAGCCCTGCGCAGCAATGGCCTGTCCCACCTCCTGGAAAATTGAATGAAAATGGACATTTCTAC
>NW_020886247.1:0-7009 GCF_003945725.1 Corapipo altera
ATCCTGAAAACTGAATCATGGTGTATGTGCAACCTCATTTCTTCATTGTCTATATTTGGTGATCCCGACGTGATATGCATTACGGGAGTTTTTGACAACCATGACCCAATGGGGGTAACAGAGTTAGTTCTGCCTGGAAAAAGTCTGTCTCTGCTTGAATTCATTCACTGCAAATGGGGCCCCATGTGAGGTTTTTTTCTGTACCATGGTGAACGCATGACCTGACGGATGAGTAAAAAAAAAAGAAAAGAAAGAGAAAAAAAGGAAGTTTTTCTTGTGGCCACAGTTTTCTTAAAATAGAGCACAGCAGCACTTGTTGAACAAGGAGTCACGGGGTTGTGTTAGAAATGGGATAGACTGCTTCTATTGAACATGAGTTGTATTTTCAAGTTTTGCAGCAGATAGCAATCATCCTATTAAAATGGGACAACAGTGTCTGTGGGATGGAAAAACCACGGGGTCATGTAGCATAATGGGGCAAGGGATCTCCCAAGGACATAGGATTTGTTCAAAGATTTTGCAACAGATTTTGCCTACAGCGGGACACAGGGTTATGGATGAGCAATTGGAACATTTACTTTTATGCATGTTTTGGAACCGTTGAGTAACAGCCTGATATAGGGACAAAGAAACTACCCGCTCTTTTGGACTTGTTGGATGACCTCTCTGGGAGAAAGAAAGATATATTACCTGCTGCTTCTATCGGTTCTGCTGATCAACCTGGTTTATATTCCCTGCTGACGGGGGCTTTAGGACCTCCAGTGGTGGGGGGTGTCTGTCTTCTACCTTTACTCGTGATAATCTCCCTCTGGTGGGGGTCTGTCTCCTACCTTTAATCACGCTAATTTACCTTTGGCGGGGGATCCCCCCCCATCCTTAATCATGGCGCTTTTCGCAAAACATAACTGCTTTTGGCTGCAATCCGCTCCGCGCCAGGGTCGCACCACCCAGTGCCGCTGCAAGGATGCTGCGGTGGGCAGGGGTGCCCTGGCGGCAGGGAAACTCGAGCGGCAGTGGCAACAGCAGTGGTGGCGGCAGGGAAAGCTGGAAAAAGCACCCGGCCGCCCCTCCCTCCCCCCACCGCGTGCCACCGTGGCAGCCCCCCTCTCTCTGACCCTCAGAACTCCACAGCGCCGGTGGCCAAAGTCAGTGAGAAGAAGCTGAACTCCAACCACGAAAAAAAAACAACCAAAAAAAACAAAAGGAAAAAACCACAAATGTATCAGGAACAGTGTGGCCAACAGGTCCAAGGAAGTGATTCTTCCCTTGTACTCAGCACTGGTGAGGCCACACCTCGAGTACTGTGTCCAGTTCTGGGCCCCTCAGTTCAGGAAGGATATTGAGGTGCTGGAGCAGATCCAGAGGAGAGCAACTAGGCTGGTGAAAGGACTTGAGCACAAGTCCTATGAGGAGAGGCTGAGGGAGCTGGGGTTGTTCAGCCTGGAGAAGAGGAGGTTCAGGGGAGACCTCATCACTCTCTACAACTACCTGAAAGGAGGTTGCAGCCTGGTGGGGGTTGGTCTCTTTTCCCGGACAACTATCAGCAAGACAAGAGGGCATGGTCTTGAGCTATCCCAGGGGAGGTTTAGGTTAGATATTAGAAAGAATTTCTTTACAGAGAGGATGATCAGACATTGGAATGGACTGCCCAGGGAAGTGGTGGATTCTCCATCCCTGGGGGTTTTTAAGACAAGACTGGATGTGGCACTCAGTGCCATGGTCTAGCAACCGCAGCGGTAGTGGATCAAGGGTTGGACTTGATGATCTCGGAGGTCCCTTCCAACCCAACCGATTCTATGATTCTATGATTCTTTGATTCTATGAAGAATGAACACACAGCATTGCAACCATTGAATCTATTTGATAATTTAAGTGCCTGTAACTTTGTATTGTAAGTCTTGTTCTTGGTAACTTTAAAAAGGGAAGTTATTTATACAGTGTGTTTTGTGCTTTAAAAAGTCCTAGGTACATGTGTACAATTAGATACATACACACACACATGCCATACACGAGGTTTGAAGAAAAAAGTTAAGAATAATACTAAAATTGATGAAAAAATGTTAAAACTTCAAATTGATTTATGTCAGATTATTTGTTTTAAAATATGTACATGAAGATTGTTTTGTGTTTAAATTTTGCTTGAAAATACAACTGATAGAAAATAATGTAAAAAAAAAGAAAAAAGGGAAAAAAACTAAAAAAAGAAAAGAAAAAAAGAAGGAAAGGGAAAAAAGGGGAAAAAAATTTAAAAACCCAAACAAACAATAAAAAACCCCAAAACCAGAAATGTAATCTTATTACCTCTGCCTATCCCAGGTGAAAGAATTGTGTACTCTGTATTAAAAATCATACTTTTAAAACCAAAAAGGGGGAATATGACACCCCAAGTAGACAAAGCTGTATTTACCCTTAAATTTTTGAATTTGGATCAATAAGTATTGTACAAAAACTCTCATGAAGATGCCCTATGGCAAGGTCTTGTCGAGTTGTTAGCATGGGGAAGGGGGAATGTTTGTGTTCTGTCGTCCACAGGACCCCACTGGCTTCCAGCACGTTTGGTAAATTCTAATGAGTTGGACGGACCTGACACACAATCTGATTCCACAGATTGAGAGTCTGTCCCTCAGAGACTCTCAGGAGGAGACCAGTGAATGCTGAGCAGCACAAGACCTGCCCGGATATCACATTGGGAAGACACTGTTCTAGGGATAATTCATTGTGTCTGGTAACTTTTACTAACTGGAATAATGACTCAGTCATGGTGTGTACCTCTCACTCATATGCCTTCTTGGCCACACCTGACGTTCTGATTAGTGTTACTGTCAATACCTTTAACATCACTGTAAGTAATCCTTATTATTTTAGTTGTATCACAAATCGAAATGTATCCACTCTTACTTTATCATTAATAATTCTGATGCCTTTGAATTTTTAGGATTTTTACCTTTTGTAGATTTTAATGCAGCCGTATAGTCTATCACACTTTAGAATAGTAGTTAACACTTACTAAACCCTATTCCCCCATTTCATATTGAATTTTCTAAATTCTTTAGGCTTGTTTAGGCTCCTTTCAAGGTAGGACTGTAGTAAACACCTTCTGTTTAAGGACATTTGCACCCCAGGCCTGAACAACAAGATACCATCATAGTCAAAGCAACCTTCAAGCCTGGAACCTTGGAGAAGCTCCAAAGACAGTATGTGCTGTGAAGAAGAGGAAGATGAGGAAGAAAGGGGTCTTGGGACCTCCGACTCAGTTTCCGGGGAGGCGTACCTGGGGGGCAGATTCGGTGAGGATCTGGGAAGCGTGTGGTTCTCAGATTAGACCATAAATGGTGGAATCCCTGGACACGGGTGTGCGTGCCTTTGTACTCCTCGCACCAGAAGGCCTTTCATTAAAGAGCTGTTCTCTATCTTATCTCTACTAAATTTGACTGGAGTTTTTTCTGCTCCTGATTTTAAGGCAACAATTCCCATGAGCAAAAGAGCCAAACTGTGGCTCCCAGTGAACCTAATCAGAAGCTGGGAGGATGATGCAGGAAACAGTAAATTAATGAAAATGCTAACACAATCAAGAAATGATCATCATTGGATGGCGAATTGCTTTTATCATCTCTGCAGTAATCATGGCAGCTACTGCAGCTGTGGCTACTGCTGCATTGGCCCATTCAGTGCAGACCACGCATACAGTGGCCAGTGTATTGGGTAATATGTCAGCATCAATAGCAGATTTTTTAATTATTTGTCTGTTTTTAACATTTCAAGTCCTCTGGAAACACATCGGACAAACCCAAAGTCAAGAAGCCCAGGTCCTGGCCCTCTTTGCAATGAACCCCACATGTCAAAACAAAAAAGGGGGAGATGTGGGAACAAGTTAAGTGAGCAGCACCTGCATTCAGTTAATAAGAATCAAAAGGGAGTGTTTCCGGCCTTGGAGCTGAGAAGGAGTGTGTGAATCAAAACACTGAGTTTGCAAAAAGTCCTGGGAATTCTAGTTAACTGAATGACAACACCAGGTGCTGTTTACCAAAGAACCCTAATAAAGGGGAAACGCAGAGAGAACTCTGTGGAGAATCCTGAAAACTGAATCATGGTGTATGTGCAACCTCATTTCTTCATTATCTATACCCATCTGGCAGTGATTTAATAATCATACTAACAGTAAAAGAAGACAACAAAATACAATAATCACTATCAATAAAACTTATTTCAACCTTAACAACACTACTAAATTTAGAGTAACCATCCATCCTTTTGGGGCCCTTTCAGTTTTAGATAAAAATAGTTTTTGTCAGATGGTCGTGGTTTGACTGTGGGCCAGATTTTAAAACTCCCATAAATTTGATAACAGGCAAGAGAAGCTTCACACACAGACAAAGCATACTCGGCATGGGGAAATAATATTAAAATTTACTGCTAACAGAATAGAAACTATAGAAACCAAACAGCAGATAAATACACAGTATTAATACAATTTCTACCACCCCTCAGTCTCCTCCCACATCAGTCCAGGAGAAAAACCTTCAGGGCGATAGCTAAAGTCTCTCTCTTTCATCGGGGTATGGGGGGGTGTCCTAGTTAGAACAGCTGGGACCGATTCATCATTGGATGGGTGTAGCCCAAAGCTGTGTATTCTGTGGCCCTCCATGCCATTTCCCAGAAACTGTTGTCAGTAGAGGCCTGCGAGGTGCCCCCCCCCCCCCCATGCTCCTGTCCTCATGCCCTTTTGTGGAATTCCCTGACTGAGCACCCTCACACCCTTTTATGGAATTCCCCACTCTGAGGGAAGGATTGAGCATCCTTTTATGGAATTCCCCGCTCTGGGGGAGGGGTTAAGCATTGCTGCCTGAGTTGGAGAATATATAAACCTGGAGTTTCAGAACCTGGCCACTCTCTCTCTCGTGGGATCCAGAGGAGGACTGCAGCTCACCGCTCTCAGCCAGACTGAGACCACCACCCTCAACTGAACTGCAATCACCACTTTGGCCGGACTGCAGCAGTTCTCCCACCAGCAGGTTTCTTTTCCCCTCTCCCTTTGCTTTGGACTCGGAGGGGGGGGCACCTGAGAGCACCATTTTGTTTGTGCCCTGGGGTGCCAGGTTGTACATTTTGGGTTTTGTGGGTTGAGACCAATTGCTTGTTTGTGTAGTCGTGCTTAATGTATTATTTTATTAAATTGTTATTCTGACTTGCAATCTCTCTTTTGAGTTGAGTTCATTTCCCCTGCTGGTTAACTTTTAAACCAGCACATTTTTGGCGCCCAACGTGGGGCAGAGAGAGAGAAGTCAGAATCACAATTTCATTTTAAGCATTTGTTTGGATACAGAAACTCCCTGATCACCATGTTGTTTGATGCGTTCACATGGATGTTGTATCTGAGCATGTTCATATTTCCACAGATGGGGAATTATTTACCTGTTTTGATGCTCTCTTTAAAACCAGGGAGAGGGATCCAAATTGCTTTATTAGTATACTATATTTATGTCATCATAACATCAGAAGCAATGAGTTTCATTGTAAATGTGTATTCAGTCCTGTTTGCCTGTCCTGGTTTGGGTTGTTACCTCTGGGGTCTCATTAAAAATCGCACCCAGCCCTTTGGGGGAACAGGGGGGAATGGTTGTTTCCAGCCTCTCACCTCCTTCTTCCCCTTCAGACCTGCTACAACAGCTTTTGAAAATATTGAGTTCCCTTTTGATGTTAAGGATAGCATAATGTTATTGTTAGTGTTGCTTTGTCTGCTCTGTACTGTCTACACCATGTTTAGGGTCAGAACAGGGCCTTCTAGGGAGGTTGTTTGGACGCCTGCCCTGGGAGTGGATAATGCTGAGTGGCGTGGGAAGTGGGAGGACATCGGCCAGTATTTGGAGACGTTTTCTCCTCCAATGATCTGGAAATTCACCCCTGAACAACTGCAGGACCCTGTTAGCATGATAAGACTGGTGAAGGGAAAATGCTCTGGGAGTTCCAGACATGACCAGCTCACAGTAACCTGCTGGGCCCTGGCCACTGCCTACCGGACACTACTTGACATGGTACAGCACTGTCAGGGGGAGGAGAGAAGGAGCAAATCCACAGGCACCACGTCCACCCAAACCACAACTGAGTCAGAGGGAGAAAGAAATAAACCAACCGGCACCGTGTCCACACAAACCATCAAGGAGCCAGAAGAACAACCGAAACCAATAGCAGTCGCCCCTGTCCAGAAAAGGAAATCAAAGACTAAATCAGTCCGTATAGCAAATGATGATGAAGAGGCAGGACCTTCACATCCACCGGAGGAGACAGAGCCAGAAATAATCACTCGGTCCCTATCCCTGGGTGAGCTACGTGAGCTCCGGAGAGAGTTCACACGACAGGCGAATGAGTCCATTCTGACCTGGCTGCTCCAAATCTGGGATGCCGCAGCTAACGATACAATTCTAGATGGGAGTGAAGCCAGACAACTGGGATCCCTGTCTCGAGATGTAGTCATTGATCAAGGAATTGGAAGGAGGCAGGAAACTCTCAACCTCTGGCGGCGACTGTTGTCCAGTGTGAGGGAGAGATACCTTTGTAAGGAGGACCTCCACGTACAGCAAGGACAGTGGAACACGATGGAACAAGGTATCCGGTGCTTAAGAGAATTAGTTGTACTGGAGATAATCTTTTCAGAGGATGAAAGATTCCCTAAAAGTCCAGATGGTGTACAGTGCACATCCCAGATGTGGTTAAAGTTTGCACGACTCGGGCCAGAAATGTATTCCCGCTACTTAGCAACGCTGCAATGGAGGGAGGGAGAGGACAAGGTGGGTGCATTGGTTAGTAAACTCAGGATTTATGAAGACACTGTCACTGCCCCATTACGAGCCCACGTCTCATCTGTGGAAACCAAACTAGCTGAACATGTCCGAAGCCTGGAAGAGAAGATTGAAGAGGGACACCAGAAACTAAGAGAAGAAATTAAGGAAGGGATCTTCCATATTGCGCCAGGACAAACAAGAGTCTCTGCTATTAGGAGCCAGCGTCCCCC
>NW_020886248.1:0-7005 GCF_003945725.1 Corapipo altera
ATTAACTGCTCCGGAGATTTTTTCAGCACCTAAATCCCACGGCAACAGTTGGTGGCCCGTACGTTGGGGAGACCTGGACCGGGACTTCTTCAGACTGGAAACTTTCATCGTGCAGGAATATTCCTCAGCAAGCCGGCTTTTATCTGAGATAATTCCCGCCCCGGTCTGAGAAGCCCAGCTCCACAGAACCCACGGAAGCAAGCACGGAGCATAGAGGTGAGATAAGAAAAGAGCTAATAAGGAAACGGTATCTATTTGTTCAGTTAGCAGCTGCGGGAAAGTTTTGTGTTTTGTGTTCCAGGATAGGGAACACGGGTTCCTGGAAAGTTAACTTAAGACTTGGGCCCAGATAGTCGCGAAAAGTCGCTTTCCAGGAGGCGAACGGGTGGTTCGCCATCCCAGGTCAGAGCGGGTCAGCCTAGGGCTGTTTGGTTTGGAGGGGACGCCCTCCGGTGCTCTGACGCTGTGGAAGAGCCGGTGGGGCTCTGGAGTCGGAGCGACTCAGTAAATAGCTGATAGGTTACGAAACAGCTTTGTAACCTAAAGGTAGCAAGTTTGAATCCCAGTGTGTGACTGCGGTTTATTTTCGTTTTGCAAACATGGGTTGTGTGGATTCAAAAGTTGAGATCCCTAAAGAATCCCCCCTAAGTCTGGTGTTGAAGCATTGGAGAACTTTGGCTGGTCCTGAGACAATTTTAAAGAAGGAAGAATTGTGTAGGCTGTGTATGGATGCCTGGCCGTTGTTTGGACGAATGAGAGGGGTGGCGTGGCCGGAATTTGGTCCGTTAGAACTAGGTACAGTGTTTCGGTTGATCTCGCTTCTTCATGTGGAACAGAGGTGGCAGGAAATTCAATATGCAGAGCTGTTCTTGTCCCTGTTAATACGCCCTCAATTAGGTGTAGGAGATAAGAAAAACGAAAGTTCAAGAGAGAAAGAAAAAGCAGAGATGGCTTTAGGAAGAGGGAAAAGGAAAAATCGAGTTGAGGCTGCTCCTGTCCCACAAATCCTATTTAAGAACACCGGAGAAGATGATTTAGACATGTTGATATCACCTGACAGGAGAGAAAGCAGCCCGGGAGCTCCACAAATTGGACTCCCCGCAGCAGCGGCAGCGGGGGGGGCTGGGGCTGCCGGGGTGGCGGCTCCTGGACCGGCTCCGGCTGGGCAGGCAGGAGCCGTGGGGGGGCTCCCTGGCGCGGGTATGGCTGCGCTGGGGGGTGGAGCTGGACAAGTTGGAATCTCCGGAGGAGTTGGCTCGGGGGCGGCGGGAACCGCTCCGGGCACGGTTAGTACGGGACTTGCTGCCATGGCAACGAGTACAGGAGCAGGCACTGCGGGAGTAACAGGCTTGGGGCCAGCCCCGGCTGCAGCGGCGGCGTGGGGAGGGGCCCCAGGAGCGGTAGCAGGAACCACCCCTGGAATTCCAGGAGGGGCAGGGGCGGTGCCAACAGGCGGGGCCTCTGTCCTGACTGACTTGGGGGGTGGAGCTGGAGCCGCCCCCTTTCCCACGCTTCCCCCTCCCGAGGGGGGCCATTCCACCTTTCCGGAAGGGGGGAGAAAAGAGGAACCTAGAGAGTTTCCAATTTCTGCCCCTCATGAAGAGGGAACAGAGACACATAGACAGGGCAAGCCGGTTTCAGCTGCTGAGAGAAGGGAGAAGCGAGGTTTACCACCGTTTGATAAGGACACGGAAGCAGAGGGTGAATTAAGTGATAGTCCGGGGGAAGGAGAAGCAGACCCGCCTGTTGTAAGACCAAAGGGGAAGAGGGTCCGCGAAGCGTTAGCAGTCCCCGACCCGGTTGCAAGTAGAACAAGAGCAAAAGACAAGCCACCGTTAGAAGCCCCCTTAAGACAAGCCGTGACCAATCAAGGCACGGTATTAATAAAGGTTCCTTTCTCACTGGTTGAGTTACAGCAATGGAAAGATTGTGTGGGGGCATATAGAGATAATCCAGAAAAAATGACAAATTATGTCCAAAGAGCAATCAAAACTCAGAATCCTGATTGGTGTGATCTAGAGGTTATGATGGATACCCTATTAGACCAAACAGAGAAGGAGATGGTGAAAAGAGCTGCTCTAAAGGCAATAGAGATGCTAAAAACCTCTGGGCAGTTTCCAGGCGAGGATATCAAAGATATCTTCCCCCTCACGGATCCCGGATGGGATCCGAACGTGTCAGCAAACTTAGAAGCTTTGAAACGTTATCGAGACTGGGTAATTTATGGATTTCAGCATGGAGTTCCAAAAGCGGTGAACTGGTCCAAAATGTACGACGTTAGACAAGACATAAATGAGTCACCCACAGATTTTCTGAACAGATTAAAGGATGTTATCAGGAAATATACTGACATAGACATTGAATCAGATATGGGAAAGAAAAATCTGGTATACTTATTTGTAGGGCAGTCCACAGATGATATAAGAAGAAAACTGCAAAAAGCAGGTGGTGATAAAAAGGATATTAGTGAGCTGTTAGATATAGCCTGGACGGTATATCAAAATAGGGAGCAGAAAAGGAAAACAAGGGTGATGGAACAAGAAGGTGGCTATAGAGAGCCTCATGGACGTAACCACAGGTATAACAGGTCTAACCATCGACAGGGCATAGCAGATGACAGATGTTCTAACTGTAAGAAGAAGGGACATTGGAGAAAAGACTGCCCGGAGCTGAGGGGAACTGAAAACCCACTTCCCCCACCACCACCAGCCCCCCAACTGACTGTGGGTCAGAATGTATGAGGGGGACCGGAGGCTTCTTCCCCAGCAGAGCCTCTGGTTACAGCTAAGCTGGGAGGGGAAAATGTTGAATTTTTGGTTGATACAGGTGCGGCATACTCTGTTTTAAATACTTTAGAAGGGAAATTGAGCCATGAAACTGTAACTGTGGTAGGTGCTACAGGGGTAAGTGAAACAAGGCCATTTTTTAAACCTTTAAAATTCAAATTGGGCAAGCACTGGGTAACTCACCAATTTCTTTACATGCCAAATTCTCCTAAGCCTTTACTGGGTAGAGACTTATTGGAAAAATTAGAAGCCGAAATTAAATTCACCAAGGGGGGAGACATAAAAGTTATAATCCCAGATACTAAATATATCGAGGCAGCTGCTTTCTTTATACAGGAAAATCATGGAGAAATCCCCACAGAAGTTGAAAATGCTGTCATACCCTTAGTCTGGGCCAGCGAGTACCCTGGGAAGTCAAAGCAAGCTGAACCAGTAAGCATCGCACTCAGGCCAGGAGCCATCCCGGTAAGGCAAAAACAATATCCTTTGAAATTAGAAAGCCGAAAAGGCCTAGCACCTATAATTGAAAAGTTCCTTAAATTTGGTTTACTAGTAGAATGTGAATCCAGATTTAATACCCCCATCCTACCAGTGAAAAAGGCCGATGGCAAAAGCTACCGGCTAGTCCAGGATCTTAGGGCCATTAATAAAATAACTGAGGACATTTACCCAGTGGTAGCCAACCCCTATACACTGTTAACCACATTGACAGAGGATTTAGGATGGTTCACTGTACTCGATCTTAAAGATGCCTTTTTCTGCATTCCTGTACACAAAGACAGCCAGGAGATTTTCGCCTTTGAGTGGGAAAATCCTGAGACAGGGAGAAAAACGCAACTAACCTGGAGAGTTCTTCCACAAGGCTTTAAGAACAGTCCAACACTTTTCGGAAATCAGTTGGCAAAGGAACTGGAGGACTGGAGAAGACAGCAGCAAGAAGGAGTTGTCCTGCAGTATGTTGACGACATCTTAATTGCAGCCAAAAGCCGGGACCAATGCATCGAGCTTACTGTAAGTCTCTTGAACTTTTTGGGGCTAAGTGGGTATCGGGTCTCGAGAGAGAAGGCACAGATAGCCAAGGAGATAGTCATCTACCTGGGACTTGAAATCTATCGTGGGCATCGGCGACTCAGTACAGACCGAAAAGAGGCCATTTGCCGTCTCCCAGAGCCCCACACTGTACGAGAGATGCAGGCTTTCCTGGGAATGGTAGGATGGTGTCGGCTGTGGATAGCTAACTATGGGTTGCTAGTCAAACCTCTGTATGAAGCCCTGAAAACGGCCAAAGAGGGAATTGTAACATGGACAGATGAGACCAGAAATGTGTTTCAACAACTGAAACAGTCCTTGATGTCAGCTCCAGCACTAGGATTACCAGATTTGACTAAACCTTTTGAACTGTTCACACACGAGCAGTTGAATGTTGCTCTGGGGGTATTATCGCAAACTCTAGGAAGCCAACAAAGAGCTGTGGCTTATTTCTCTAAACAGCTAGACAGTGTCAGCCAAGGGTGGCCGGGGTGCCTGCGAGCTGTTGCAGCAACTGTTATCCTGATTGAAGAAGCCCGGAAGCTCACCCTTGGGCAGCATATCACTGTATATGTACCCCATGCAGTTCAAGCTGTGCTTGAACAAAAGGGAGGCCACTGGCTGTCCCCCAGCAGAATGCTTAAGTACCAGGTTGTGTTGCTGGAACAAGACGATGTTACTTTGAAAACAACATCCATTGTAAATCCAGCTATGTTTCTGTCTTCAACACTAACCGACAGTGTCCCCGAGCATGACTGTTTACAGACTATAGAGGAGACTTACTCCAGCAGACCAGACCTGAAAGATGTGCCCCTGAAAAATGCAGACTGGGAACTGTATACAGACGGAAGCAGCTTCATGCGAGATGGTAAGCGCTTCACAGGGTATGCAGTGACGACCAGAGACGAAGTGATCGAGGCAAAAGCCTTGCCAGCAGATGTGTCATCCCAAAAAGCAGAATTAATCGCATTGACAAGAGCCTTAGAACTGAGTGAAGGAAAGAAGGTAAATATCTGGACTGACTCAAAATATGCATTTAGTGTTGTACACGCCCACGGAGCGATCTGGAAAGAAAGAGGACTACTGACAGCCCAAGGCAGTGGAGTTAAGCATGCAGACCAAATCCATGCACTCCTGCAGAGTATTTGGAAACCAGAGGAGGTAGCTATTATGCATTGCAGGGCCCACCAAAAGGGGAAAACAATTCCCGAGTTGGGAAATCAATTTGCTGATCAAGCAGCAAAAGGGGCTGCAGAAAAAGGCATCTTGGCAATAGTGCCACAAAAGGAAATTGATCTGACCAAATACACCCCTAAGTATGATGAGAAAGACAATCAGCTAATTAGATCACTGAAAGCTGAAATCAAAGAAGGGGGGTGGGCTGTTACCCCTACTGGACAGGTTGTAGTCCCACCACCGCTCCTTAGGGAAATAGCTCAACAAGAACATGAGGCTACCCATTGGGGAACGGAAAACCTCCTGAAACATCTAAAGAAAACAGTAATAGGAACAAATATGACTGAAGCTGTGCAGTCCATAGTAGGTAAGTGTGAAATCTGCAAACGAAACAACCCAGATACATCAAAGAGAGTGGTACTAGGGGTAACAAAAGTTGGAGACCAACCCGGAGATTACTGGCAAATAGATTTTGCTGAGTTACCACCATGGGGGGGGTACAAATACATCCTTGTATTAGTTGACACTTTCAGTGGATGGCCTGAAGCATACCCCTGTCGCACTAACACAGCAAGGGAAGTGGTAAAAGCTTTACTTAACCACGTAATTCCAAGGTTTGGGGTTCCTCTAGGAATGGCATCAGATAGAGGAACACATTTCATTGCGACAGTAGTAAAAGAAGTATGCCGCATCCTGGGAATTGTCTGGGACCTACATACCCCCTATAGACCTCAGGCTAGTGGCAAAGTTGAACGAATGAATGGCACTTTGAAAATGCAAATAAGTAAAATTTGTCAAGAAACATCTATGTCCTGGGTTCAAGCTTTGCCACTAGCTCTGCTGAGGATTCGTATCCAGCCGAAGCGGAGAGATAACATAAGCCCATATGAAATACTATATGGAAGACCATATCAGGCACCACACATACCAGGGGATGTACACTTAAGAGGGAGAGCCGATTTACAAAAATATTTGATTGCTTTAGGCTCTACTTTGCAGAAGCTGCAGAAGGTCATCGAGTTATCCAGACCCATAGGACTGGACACTCCTGCTCACCCATTCCAACCAGGAGACTGGGTCTACGTCAAGTGGTGGAACAGTGACCCCTTGCGAGCCAAGTGGAGAGGACCATACCAAGTCCTGCTGACTTCCCTCACCGCCGTCAAGGTTGCTGGCAGAGAACCCTGGTTCCACTACTCCAGAGTCAAGAGAGCATCAGCTCCTGGAACAACCAACCAATCAGAACCGGACACTGATGACGAAGATGTGGAATAGACTGCTTGTTCTGTGTATTCTGTTCGTGCAACCGGTAACTATGAACCGAGTTTGGGACCAAAAACTGCATGTGGCCCTAGTCCAAAACGTATCTAAAATTCTCCGGAAAACTGAATGCTGGATTTGTACTCAAGTACCAGCAATTGATGATGAGAATAGTGAATGGCCCTCAATTTTTTACTAGCCTCACAAGGAGGTGTGTGTAAAGTCATCAATACCAGCTGCTGCTCTTACATAGATCAGACTGGTAGAATTAATAATGATTTGGCTGCAATCCGAAATCAAACCAACATCTTACATCAAATATCTCTAGATGATGTCTCCCTAGGTTTAGGAGATGTCCTCCACAAACTCACTTCATGGTTACCGAACTGGACATGGATGAAACAACTGTTTATTTTAGTATTGTACATACTTAGCGTTAGTGTAATAGCTCACTGCATGCACCGATGTTATAGTTGTTGTAGGTGTAGGTAGTAGAGATTGGACAAGACCTTTGGGTTTTGTCCAGTCTCTAAGGGGGGACTGATGCCTTAAGCCCCTAATGTTTTTTTATTTCTTTTAATATTTGTAAGACTTGTAAGTTTTATAAGCAGTGAAAGTAGAAACCCTCTCTTCTTTGCCCTTGTTCCTTTCCCTTTTCCCTGTAGCACCCTTGTTTACACATTCCTTAACCCTCTTACCCCATTCTGTGCTCCCCATATCAACCCTACTCCTGAATCCAATAGAAATGTTTAGT
>NW_020886249.1:0-3139 GCF_003945725.1 Corapipo altera
GGGAATTTCGTCACTCCCGACGCTCCCAACGCTCCGGATCTGATGATTCCCGGCTCCCCTCGGGATGAGTGACGGGGAGTTGGGCAAGACAAGGAGCTCCTGCTGCTGCCGGGGTGGGAGCAGGAGGGTTTTCCATGTTCCATGCGAGTTATTCCAGAGGAAAAAGCTGGGATAAGGGCGCCCGGGGAGCTCCTGGCTGGGCTGTGGTCGGTGCTTGATGGACCTGCCTGGTGGACCTGGAGTAACTTCGGTTCTCCTCGTCTGGGCAGGACAAGGGGGGGCAGATTTTCCCTGGTTATCCCACAGCTGGGATAGTTCCGTGTGGATCGGAGGAGCGGGAGGCGTCACTCCAATATTTGGGAAGCTCAGGCTGTGAATGTCCCCGTTTGAGGTTCATTTGTCCTTCAAAGACACCCTTTCAGGGGCCAGGTTGGGCTTGGAGCTGGGCTTGAGTCAGGCCAGGCCCTGGGGACGGGCTGTGACTCAGCCCCGTGTCCCAAACTGGGAGAGCAGCCGGGAAAACTCCGTCACATCCCAACCATCTCCCACCACTGCTGGGAGACACCTGCTCTGGATCTCCCAGCGGCCCAAAAAGCTCCTCAGTGCTCCAAAAAGCTCTCCCAGCGGCCCTAAAACCTCCCCAAAAGCTCCCTCAGCCCCCTTAAATTTGAGTATCCCTGCAGTGGCTCTGTAGGGATTTGGGGTGATGGGAAACACCTCCAGCTCTCCCAGCATCCCAAAAACCTCCTCAGTGCTCCAAAAAGCTCTCCCAGCATCCCAAAAACCTCCCCAAAAGCTCCCTCAGCCCCCTTAAATTTGAGTATCCCTGCAGTGGCTCTGTAGGGATTTGGGGTGATGGGAAACACCTCCAGCTCTCCCAGCATCCCAAAAACCTCCCCAAAATCTCCCTCAGCCCCTCCTAAGGTGACCCTCGAGGGTGAGCAGTGGCTCTGCAGGGATTTGGGGTACTGGGAGACACCTCCTCCAGCTCTTCCAGCATCCCAAAAAACTGCCCAAAACCTCCCTCAGTCCCCTTAAATTTGACTATTGAGGGTGAGCAGTGGCTCTGTAGAGATTTGGGGTACTGGGAGACACCTCCAGCTCTCCCAGCATCCCAAAACCCCCCCCAAAATCTCCCTCAGCCCCTCCTAAGGTGACCCTGAGGGTGGGGGGTGTCCCTGGAGTTCTTTGGGGCCGTTCCCCGGGCGGGGACAGCCCCGGTTTCCCCCCGGGCCGAGCCCGGGGGAGGTGACGCTGAGGTGGCTCCTCCGAGGGCTCCCTGAGTGGCCCCTCTGAGTCACTCCCAGCCCGGGGGGGGGGGGCTGGGACCTGCTCGGGCTTCCCGGGACCGGTGAGTGATGTGTGGGCAGCTCCCCCTTGCACAATCCCGCTGGAAAACGAGCCGGGATGAGTGATCCGGGGAGCCGGGATGAGTGATCCCGGGAGCCGGGATGAGTGATCCCGGGAGCCGGGATGAGTGATCCCAGGTGATTTATCCCCCGCGTGGCGTGGGGAGGCCGCCCCGGGCACGGGAGGGGGGGTCTGGGATGGGGACTGGTCAGACTGGGGGCGGGGTCCTGGAGGGCACGAGCGTCACCCACCCCAACCGCGGGTGCTCCCAGTTCCTCCCAGGTGGGATCAAGAAGCTCTGAGGTCTCTCCAGGATCACCAGGAGCAAACCCCTCCCCATCCCAATTAAAACCCCTCTGGCGTGAAGTGGATTTGCAGGGAAGGAGAAGCCGAGCAGCCACGGCCTCACAGACCCCCCTCGGGACCCCCCTGTCCCGTGGGGTGCCCCTTTTGGTGCCCCACAGACCCCCCTTAGGACCCCCCTGTCCTGTGGGGTGCCCCTTTTGGTGCCCCACAGACCCCCCTTGGGTGCCCCATGGGACCCCCAGAGTGCTCCTTAGACCCCACTTGGGACCCCCACAGAGCCCCTGTGGGTGTGGGCCTCCCCCACCCCACTGATCCCCTCTGGGCACCCCAAAATCCACCTCCACCCTCCTCCAAAGGACCTTCCTGAGCCTCATCCCTTGGATGTCCCTCTCATCCCTGGGATGTCCCTCTGATTCCTTGGATGTCCCTCTCCCCCCTGGGGTGTCCCTCTAATCCCTTGGATGTCCCTCTCCCAGCTGGGATGTCCCTCTCATCCCTGGGATGTCCCTCTAATCCCTTGGATGTCCCTCTCCCAGCTGGGATGTCCCTCTAATCCCTTGGATGTCCCTCTTCTCCCTGGGTTGTCCCTCTCCTCCCTGGGCTGTCCCTCTCCCAGTCGGGATGTGCCGGGACAGGATGTGCAGTGTCAGGAGTTGCCCCAGGACACGTTTCCCCTGGAGCTGGAGCCGGAACTGGGCAACCCGGCGGTGCCTCAGATGTTGGTGATTGCAGGGTTGGCAGGGACAGCCACGCCTCCCCCTCCAGGGATCCTCCAGGGATCCTCCAGGGATCCTCCAGGGATCCCTTGGCAGGGCGGCAGCTCTTGGGATGTGACTCCTTGGTGTGTCCTGGGAGAGGGTCCTGGGAGAGGGTCACCTTCCTGGGAGGGGGTCACCTTCCTGGGAGAGGGTCACCTTCCTGGGAGAGGGTCACCTTCTTAGGAAAGGGTCACTTTGCTGGGAGAGGGTCACCTGAGAAGGGTCACCTTCCAGGGAAAGGGTTGTTTTCCTGGGAGAGGGTCACCTTCCAGGGAAAGGGTCACTTTCCTGGGAAAGGGTCACCTTCCTGAGGGAGGGTCACTTGGGATAGGGTTGCATTCTTTGGAGAGGGTCACCTTTCTGGAAGAGGGTCACCTTTCTGGAAGAGGGTCACCTTTCTGGGATGGGGTCACCTTTCTGGGACAGGGTCACCTTCCTGGACGGGACAAAAGGCTGCTGAGGTGGCTTTTCCATCACCTCCTGCTCCCACCAGGGGCTGACGAGGAGCCCGGAGCTCTTCCCCCGGGGCTGCCTGAGCACAAACCCGACCCCCTGTGCTCCTGCAGCTCCTCCTGGCTGGATGACGAGTGTCCCTCGTCCCTCTCAGGGTGACACATGCATCCCTCATCCCTCTGAGGGTGACACCCACGTCCCTTGTCCCTCTCAGGTGACACCCACGTCCCTCTGAGGGTGACACCCACGTCCCTCATCCCTCTCAGGGTGAC
>NW_020886249.1:3149-7004 GCF_003945725.1 Corapipo altera
GTGACACTTGCATCCCTCATCCCTCTGAGGGTGACACCCACGTCCCTTGTCCCTCTCAGTGACACCAGTGTCCTTCCTCTCTCTCAGGTGACACCGGCGTCCCTTGTCCCTCTCAGAGTGACACTCCCCCTCCTCAAAGCCCGAGTTGCTGCTATTTTTAGCCTCAAAGCAGGTTCTCAGCAGCACGTGTGGCACAGGAACAGCTCGTTTAGCACCTAAATCGCTCGGGAAGGACTTCCCGGTGTTCCCGGTGGGAAGGATGGTCGGGCGGCAGACGAGGGAGTCTGGAATGCGGCAGCTCCTCGGGCAGAGCCCGGGGCGCCCCTGCTCATCCCGGCATCATCCCGGTGAATCAGGAGGAGCAAACCGGGCTGTTTTCCTGCCGGGAACGGCCCCGACGCGGCGGGTCCCCAACAGCAGGGAGGAGATGTCACCTCGATGTCACCTCCGAGCCCCGACCAACACCCCGGGCGGCTCCGAGGCGGGAGTTGGGGAAGGACGGGATGTTCCCGGCTCGGGAGCCCCTCCTGAGGACCCCCGCGGGTGTTTTTCTCCCCCCCCCCCAGACCTGTACACGGCCCCCGACTCGTGCGAGGGTCGCTGCGGGGAACCCCCGAGCGAGGAGGACGAGTGTCACTGTCACCCGGAGTGCGGGACCCGCGGCAGCTGCTGCGGGGACTTCGACCGGCACTGCCGGCCCGGTGAGACCCCCGGGACGGGGGGTGGGCGCGGGGGGCTCCCCCGGGGGTGGGGGGTCCTGGGAAGGCTCCATCACCCCCCCCCCCGGAGCGGCTTCATCACCTTTTCCTTTCTGCTCCGCGCAGGCGGGGACGGGGATGAGGATGAGGATGAGGAGGCAGCTCCAGCCCGCGGTGAGTCTGCCCGGGGTGAGGGGGGGGAACAGGATGAGCCTGGGGATGAGCCCCGCGGTGTGACCCCCAAATCCCACGGAGATATGCTGTCCCTGTGTGCCTGTGCACTCCAAACCACCCCCTGGATCGGCGTTCCCAGGGTCCTGTGCACCCCAAATCCCACATGGGGGGAGGGGTCTGATCCCTTTGGATGTGTCACACGGAGCGGGAGGGGGCTGATCCCAATGGATGTGTCACACGGAGCAGGGTCACACCTGAAAATGGGGAGGGGGCTGATCCCTTTGGATGTGTCACACGGAGTAGAGTCACACCTGAAAATGGGGAGGGGTCTGATCCCTTTGGATGTGTCACACGGAGCGGGGTCACACCCGGGGGACAGGGGCTGATCCCAGGGGATGTGTCACACGGAGCGGGAGGGGGCTGATCCCTTTGGATGTGTCACACGGAGCGGGGTCCCACCCGGGGGACAGGGGCTGACAATTCCCGGCTCCCCCGGATCCCAGGGAAGGCTCCCTGTGGCCACCTCGTGTCGGTGGTTTTGGGGAGGGTCTGGACCCCCCTGTCGTCCCCCCAGGGGTCCGATGGGTGCCGGACGACCCCCCGCAGCCCCTCCTGCCCCTCCCCACAGGCGGCTTCTCCCGGAGCAGCGATTCCATCACGGAGCAGGAGCTCCTGGAGCTGTCGGAGCAGCTCTACGGGCTGGATCACAACCGGGCCCGGCCCGGAGACATCGCCCTCAACCCCCAGCACCGGGCGGGCCCCGGCGAGACGGGACACGGGCGGGACCTGTCGCCACAGCCGTGAGTGGCCACCGGGGGGGGGGCTGGGGGTGGCCGGTGGTGGCCCGGGGGCTACCAGAGATGGTGTGGGGCGGTCCTGTGGGGTCTGTGATGGGGCAGCAGGTTCTGTGGGGTCTGTGATGGGGCAGCAGGTCCTGTGGGGTCTGTGATGGGGGCAGCAGGTCCTGTGGGGTCTGTGATGGGGGTAGAACAACCTGTGGGGTCCATGGGGAGGGAGTTCCTCTCCCTTACCCACTCTCCCCCCCCCAGGCTCTACAAACACGTGAACGAGGAGCTGTTCTCCAAACCCACCTACTCCAGCTTCATTAAGCTGCTGGATAATTACCAGCGGGCCACGGGCAGGGAGGAGGAGGTGACTGCGGAGGAGCTGCGGGAACAGGACACCTTCCTCGGGGAGGCGATGGAAACGGAGCTCATGAGGACGCTCTTCACCTTCCTCCGAGAGAAAAGTGAGTTGTGGGGCGGGGCGGGGGCCGCGGGAATTCCCCAAGGGAAGCTCCGGCCGGGCGGGAGGTGCCCCGGGAGGGGCGGGGAGGAGCGGGATGATTCCCGAGGGGCAGGAGGGGGTGAGGGACGGGATGGGGTGAGGGACGGGGGAGCCCCGGCTCTGCCTCTCCCAGCGCTGCCAGTCCCGGCTCCCTCCTGTCCCACAGACCGCTACGGCTCCGAGCAGGAATTCCTGGAGGATTTGAAGGGGATGTGGTTCGGGCTCTACTCCAGAGGGGACGGAGAGCAGGACTCCAGCGGCTTCGAGCACGTCTTCTCAGGTACAGCCCGGCTGGGGTGGGGGGAGAGGGGCAGGGGGGGCCGGGGGCTCACCCAGGGGTGTCCCTCGTGTTTAGGGGAGGTGAAGAAAGGGAAAGTGTCCGGATTCCACAACTGGATTCGCTTCTACCTCCTGGAGAAGCAGGGAACGGTCAACTACCTGAGCCACAACTTCGACGGGCCGGTGAGTGAGCCCGGGGGGGACTGGCAGGGGCAGCAGGGCCTGGGGGGGCTGTGATGGGGGTAGGACAACCTGTGGGGTCTGTGATGGGGCAGGACAACCTGTGGGGTCTGTGATGGGGGCAGAACATCCTGTGGGGTCTGTGATGGGGACAGGACATCCTGTGGGGTCTGTGATGGGGGTAGGACAACCTGTGGGGTCTGTGATGGGGGTAGGACATCCTGTGGGGTCTGTGATGGGGGCAGGACAACCTGTGGGGTCTGTGATGGGAGTAGGACAACCTGTGGGGTCTGTGATGGGGCAGAACAACCTGTGGGGTCTGTGACAGGGGCAGCACCACCCCAAACCAGCCTCATCCCAACAGGATGGATCCAGAGTATCAGAGATGGATCCAGAGCACTGGGGATGGATCCACAGCATTGGGGATGGATCCAGAGCCTCAGGGGTGGATCCAGAACTTCAGGGGTGGTTCCATAGGCTCAGGGGTGGATCCACAGCACTAGGGATGGATCCAGAGCCTCAGGGATGGATCCACAGCACTAGGGATGGATCCAGAGCCTCAGGGATAGATCCAGAGCCCAGGGGTGGATCCAGAGCACTGGGGATGGATCCACAGCACCAGAGGTGGATCCAGAGCCTCAGGGGTGGATCCAGAGCCCCAGGGATGGATCCAGAGCCTCAGGGGTAGATCCAGAGCCCCAGGGATGGATCCACAGCACTGGGGATGCTCCCCCTGCTTCCCGGGGTGTCCCAGGGGTGGGGTGGGATGAGCAGGTCCAGAACAGACACCTCAACACCCAGAAGGGCCCCTCCTGCCCTAAGTCAGAGGTTTGGGGCCGGGGGGCTCCTCTGGGGTCTCTCAGCCCGGTTGGACCCCGCTCTGTCCCCAGGGGGTGTGGGAGGATTCCCGGGGCACCAGAGGGTCTGGGGGGGTTCTTGGAGCCCCCGGGAACAAGGCTCTGACCCCCCTTGACCCCCCTGTCCCGTAGTGGGACACGTTCCCCACGGTGCTGGGGCTGCAGTTCAGCTGGGACGGGTTCCACAAGGAGGTGGGATCCGCCTTCATCGGCTCCAGCCCCGAGTTCGAGCTCGGCCTCTACACCCTCTGCTTCCTGGCGCGGCCCGGCCGGGCGTGAGTACCCCTGTCCTGGAGCTGTCTGTCCCTCTGTCCTGCTCTGTGTGTCCTGGGTCTGTCCGTCTGTCCTGCTCTGTGTGTCCTGGGGCTGTCCGTCTGTCC
>NW_020886250.1:0-7003 GCF_003945725.1 Corapipo altera
TTAGGGAGAGAAGGCCCTCAGATACTTTGGGGGAGCTGTGGAGAGCTGAGCAGGAAGGCTCAGTAGAAGAAGAAAACCATCACTATGCACAAATATGGAAAGATGAAGGAGGTTCAGGAAACCCTTCACGTCTGCAAAGGGTTTAGTCTTTTTTAACAGCTTATAGGAGATGGTGGCTCTGAACCTCTTCCCCTTCAAATTCAGCTTTTGGCAGAGTTGGCAATGTCTTAAGTGTTGAAGGACATGGTGAACCAGATCCAGGAGTTTGTTTTCTGCCTCTTTAAGTTGTTCCTGTGTTGTGCAGAGACCTTGCTTGTTGGAGTGCTGGGGTCTGTTCCTGGCAGCAGTGACAAGGCCGAGTGCAGGAACAAGGAGGTGTCTGGTACAAACCACTTGTCTGAAGCAAACAATGTCTTTTAGCACTTTGCCAGTACCTGAGGGACCTGCTGTTCAGATCTGCAGCAGACTTGCTGGTAGGCTACAGTAGGACCTGTGAGCAGGATGGAGAGAAAAACACCCATGAAAAATGGAAAAAGAGAGGCCTCGTCCACTTCTCCTCACCAATTGGGTCCCCACTGGGGCAGGCTGGGCAGGAATGGCATGGAATGATGGCACAGGGTTATCACTGTGTCACTGTCTGTCAGGTTGAACCTCTGGGTCTGCATTTTCCAGCCCACTGAAAGCTGAGGTGAAGCAGTTGAAGCAAATTGCAAGTCAGCCCCAGCAAGACCTGCATTTTAAAAATGTTCTTCTGACATGTTCCTTGCCAGCAGCAGTAAGTTGCTTGGCTGGGAAGAGGGATAAAAACACCTTTGGTCTGTGTAAAATTTGTGTTAGGAAACTTGCGAGTGCTCCTTGGCTTTTTATTAGAAGCAATGAAAAATGTTGAGCTGCTGTGTTGTCTATCTCATTGTAAATTTGCAAGTTCATTTCGGACCTGAATAAAATGGTGATATAATTGCATGCTTCTCCTACTTATTGAGTAATTATATACTTCTTATAAGTGCCACTATAACTCTGCTATAACTAGAATTTAATGTTACAACTGATAGTATAATTACTGTATCTTAATGTTGTTATCCAGGCAACTTGGAATAGAGTGTTATCCTTTTAATTCACATTCTGTTACTTAAAAATATAGTATAGTATAGTAAGGCATTGGAAGAAAGATTAATAATGGAATAAAAATATCATCAGAGGAAACACATGTTTTCTTTCCAGGTTCAGGTGGATGAAAATAAAAATATTAACATGTTAAAACTGTGCTGTAGATAGAAAAAGTTTAATTTTCTCATGAATTTGGCATATCTGTGAGGGGACTGCAGGCCATGCTGGAAAGCAGGTGTTACTGCAGCTGACTTTTTCTGCTGTATGCAATGGAGTTAGCTTGCAAACTCCTAAAGTAAGCATTTTTCTGGTGAATTCAGAAATTTTTACCAGTGTATCATAGACAAAAGAATTAACAGTAACGTTTGGAATTTGCAGTTATCCCACAACTTTTCTAGAAGATCAGTAATTTCTGAGAGCTGGCTCCTGTTTGCAGTACAGAGCAGTCAGCTCTGCAATGCGGGGTTGCTTCATGTGTTGGTTGGTTTATTTTCCAAGATTTACAAGTACCATAAACTGTTGTCAAAAGCAGGAGAAATGATGAATAATATTTTTTTCTCCCCAATAGCCAGAATTTTGTTTGTGTGTGTGTGTGTGTTATTGGTATAAACAGCAAGTCTTCTTTTGAGTTGGAATAAGACTTAGTTCATAAAGACAGTGAATTGTAGCAGACACAAGGTCTAACATTTGTTCTTCTCCCCCCTTTCTTGTCTTTTCCTAACAGATAACACTCATTACTCAATGGTAAATGATACTCGGATGTTCTGCAGCAGCAAGAAATTCAATGTGTGGGTACCATTAAAGGCCTGATTCCATTTTCTCACTACACAGTGCAAGTGAATGCATCCAACAGCCAGGGCAGCTTGATAAGTGATGCTGTAACAATTGTCAGGCCTCCAGTAGGTGAGTGTTACATTTCTGTGCATGGAACAATTCCACAAACACTCTGTTGAACAAAATGTTATTTGTTATCTCAGCTGAGGACTGGAAGTTCAGAAGAATAGGTTTGCATTAGTAGTTCTTACGAACTAAATTGTTCTTTTTGACTTCTAATTTGGTTAACTTTAGGAACTAGAGAATGAAAACAGTTGTATAGTTAACATATTGTGAAGGTGAGGTATATCATGTACTTCATTTTTTTCCTGTGAATGGGGGTGTATTCTATCAGGGACAGCTGATCTAGTCAAGGATACAGAGAGACTCACCTGCATTTTGGAACCTGTTTTAGAATAGAAGTTGGAAGTGCTGACAAGGAGCACTCACTGGATAGATTTAGAGAATTTGTTTAATAATAGTAATAGAAACCATTGGCAATATATTGAGCCAGAATCCACCAAGTCCTTTAGTTGTAAGAAAGTCAGTTCCAATGTGCTGATTTACAATGCCTGAGGCTCTAAACCCCTCTGGCTGTTCTCTTCATAACAATTGGAAATGAGAGAATTGAGCAAATATACCCTGAACACTGTGAGTGTTTTGTTCTGTGGTTTTGTTTTGGTTGGTTGTTGTTGGTGGGTTTTTTTTTCAAGAAAGCTTTTACATTTGTAGCTGCTGTAGGTGTGTCCCTTTTGCATTCCCTTTTCATGGCCATCCTGGAGAATTAGCTTTTGTCGAATAAATGCCAATGGAAACAATTAATTTAAGCCAGTTTTGAATTCTAAAGTGAGAGCCCAACAAATCTTGTTCTTGAGAGATGTGTAGGTGTAGCTGTTGAGTAGGAATAGTGTAGAGTGACATCCATACCATTTTAAAGGAAAAGAAAAACAAAACCAAAGAAAAGAAAAATCCCATAAACCTTACATCTCAAAAATAGAGTTAAACTTGAAACAGTTTGCTTACAAACAGCTGGATTAGGTTTGGGGCCAAACCAGCAGAAAGACTTCAGGAAAGTGAGTAAATCCAATACAGAGTTTGTGTGACAGATTACTGAGAAATAAGGAAAAGGTCAATCTCCAGCACATTTTAGACTTTTCCAATTTTATTGTCCAGTTGCACCTGATATTAACAAATATTCTTTGTTATAGAATAATAAAACTGCATCTGAGTTTCACTGCTCATTTAAGACTGAGCAGTAAGACGATGTTATTTCTCATTCCAATGCCACATTTTAATTTTGCATAGCAAAATTTGGTAGTGAAAATGCTACCAAATGACAAAGGAAAGGATCTTTAAAGATAAGCAAGGCTGTGCACAAGTTTATGACAGCCATGTTGATCACAATTAGAAAACTTATAGCTTTGAAATTATCTTTTTTATGACCTTGTAGTAGTTTAAAAGCAATACCTCATTGGTTAAATAGGTTTTAGTTCATGCTTCTTTTTAGTTAATGCTCTGAAAACCTGTTATCCTGATTTACACATAAAATCCTGCTGAAAAGCACGTGGCATTCCCTAGGATATGTGTGTTTAAGTAGAATGAAATTATCAGGGAGAGTTATTAAAGAAATCTTCCAAGCTATTGTCCATGGACACGTTCAACTAGCTCAGGTTTCTCACAGCCCTTTCTAACCTGACCTTGAATGTTTCCAAGGCTGGGGCTTCTGTGACCTGTCTGGGTGACTCATGCCAGTGTTTCACCATCCTCAGTGTAAAAAATTTCTTCATCATATCTAATTCAAATCTGCTCTTTTTTAGTTGTAAAACCATTATTACTTGTCTTATTACAACTAAGTCTGTGCCCATCCTTCTTATAAGTATGATCTCAGGAGCTCCTGACAAGCCTTGACCAAACCAGCTGAGCAATGAAGAGCCCCTGGACTGGACCAGGGTGTGGGGAAGTGTCCCTGGACTGGACCAGGTGCTCCTGGATGATACAGGTGGGAACAATCCGGAGTGGAACAACTGGAGAACACAGGATAATCAGTCATCCCATGAAAGCCTTGGAACATTCCCTGCCTGAATCACAGCCTAAATGGAACAGTTTGGATACAATTCCCAAATATTTTGGAAACTCCAGTCATTCCTGACACCAGGATGGAAATTCAGCAGATAACTAAAGCCAGTCCCCTTGTGAGCCCACAGCCAGCAGGGCTGAGGGAGGCCCTGGCAGCTCCCCAGCACCTCCCTCTCAGTGGGACACCTCTGGCAGCCTCTCCCAGCTCAGGAACCCTCCAGTTTGCAACACTCCAAAGACCCTCGCTGATGCCCAGGACAATTGTGATCCCCCTCAACAAACACTCCTCCAGCTGTGACCCTTGTCTGGTGGGAAACACAAATGGATTTGGGGGAGTGTTTCCCTGGCAACAGGAGAATTCTTTTCAGAGAGACCTTTCCACACCCAGCTATTGATGTGTCCACACATCTCTACCTGGGTGTGAATTGGCTGTGGTGTGAATTGTTATTGTGAATTTATAATTCAGTCACTGTTAAAATTATAGCACATACTATTGAATCACCTGATAATTGTTCAATTGGTCAATGATTAAGTGCTACTAATGTCTTTTGCCCCCTTATCTTTGGATCCAAATCCTTTGCACCCTGACCCTCTTGCATCCCAAGGCTCTGTGTAAATCATTCTTTTCATCTAAAAATATATTTTTTTTTTGACATCTACTTTAAAGTCTTCCACCTTAGCTAAACTACAAAACAACTCCAATTTGCTGTAGAAGTCTTGAAGATTTGAAAACAACTAAAGGAATGAAAATAATTTGTTTTTCAGTGTTTTAATGAGCCCCACAGTGTGTTTGGAGCTGCATCAGCTGTCAGTCCAAGATGGACCATGTCAGAACTGGTGAGGCTGGGGGGTGAGGAGCAAGGTTGATCATCCACGGTCAGTGTGGATCTCCTGAGGAGACACTCAGCATCAAGATCACTTGGAGAACACCTCTATCACCTCTCCTCTGAACTAAAAAATGTCCATCATTGAATTAAAACAAAAAACATACAAATTTTGAAGTCTTGTTTTGAAATTGCCTTGAAGACAATTAAAGGAAGACAAAGAGATCCTGAGGGATTTCTGGAATTTAATGAGCCCCACAGTATTTTTGCAGCCCAGCCCATGATGCTGAGGTACTGAGAGAAGATTGAATCAGCTGCTGAAGAAGTCAGAAGCCAAACTGCAAGTGCCTTGAAGCATTGCTGGGCCCCACTGAGGGCAGGCACTGACAAAGCCTCCCCAGGGACTCCTTGGAGCAGCTCCTTGGAGGCCAGGAGTGCAGGCAGACAAAGGCTCTGGGCAGGCCCCTGCACTGCTGAGCAAAGCCTGCCTTGGTTTTGTGGAGCACAAAGGCCAAGGCCTGAGCCCCAGGCCCTGGCCCAGCAGATCCTGTCCCTCCCGGCTGGCTCAGGGCTGTTTGGGGGGCAGTGGGATGGGAGGGGGAGGAACAACAAAGGCCCAAAACAGGGCAACCTTTCCCAGGCTCCTGAGGGAGGGGCGAGGCAGAAACCAAGGGCAGAACCTGCCAGGCAAGTTGGTTGTGGTGGCCTGAGTGGCAGAGGCAGCTGCCAGAGGCAAGGGGACAAAGGCCTGGGTGCCTTTGGGCCTTGCAGCCCTGCCAGAGCCCTTGGCCATCTCTCCTGCAGGCTGGCCTGGCCTGGCCCTGCTGCTGCTCTGGCCCTGCAGGCTGCACACCCCCCTCCTGCTTTCCCACCCCTCTCCCAGCAGCATTTCTAGACCCTCCCTGATGTCTCTGCACCAGCTCTGGCTGTTCCCTGGAACACAAAGCCATGGGCTGATCCTGACTCCCTCTGGGTGACCTCTTGCAGCACAAGGGTCCCCATTGAGTGATATTTCTTTTTCTTCACCTTCAGTGTGAACCTTCAATGCTACTCTTTGTGGAGTTTTCATTCTATTTCCAATACAGAGAAAAACTCCATCCTGTCAGATCTCCTCTAGACCCTCTCCAGTTCTTCCTCATTCCTCCAGAATGGGAAACCTCACAGACAGACAGACCAGTCCAGATGTGGTGACCCCAGGGCTGAGTCCAGGGGGGTGACAACTCCCTTGTCTGGGTGCCCACACTCCCCCCAAGGCAGCCCCATGTGCAGTTGGCCTTAAATCAAGGGACCATTCTGATTCTTTCTAACTTTATGGAAACAAGTGGCACCGTGACACTGCAGGGCCTCATGGAACCAAAGGAATGCAGGGACACTGTGGAATGTCATGGAACCAAGGGAACATTGTGACATGTGGGATCTCTTTAGAACAAAAGGAACCCTGAGATATCTCAGACCCTCCTGGAACCACGGGCCCACTGTGCCTCCCCAGAACTCCATGGAATCAAGCAGAGCGGCTGCCTCCCCCCTGCCACTACAGGGACCGGAGTCGCCGGCTCTGCCTTGCTTGGACACCTCTGGAGTCAGCATGTTCTTGGGCAGCACAAGTGATCTCAGACCAGAGAGTTTCCCACATTTTACTTTGTTCCCTTTTACCGTGGTTTTCTTTTTTGTTCTTTGTTCATTCAGAGGGAAAAGGGGGAAGGGAGGCACCTGTTGATCCCTGTTTTCACATTTTACAAAAGAGAGTTGGGGCGGGGGGGGGGGGGCAGAGGAGACAATTTCTCTCTCTGCTGTTACTTTGAACTGTTCTCTTGGTATTGCTGAGTTTGCTGCTATATTTCTTGTCAGTAAACTGCTATTTTTTCACTTATACCTCCTTGTATTTTGTCTCCCTATATTGGTCGGGAATAAAAGGGGAGTGAGTTCATTTGATTGGAGTTCCCACCTCAATATGTGTCTTTAAACCAGGACAGGTTGCTCAAGGGCTCCCTGAAATTTGGCATCATCCACAAAGTAATTGAAAATGCATTTTGTCCCATTATATAGAAAGATCTTCTGCATTGGAGTTCAAGGGCTGGTCACTGAGGGATTTCATCAGGAAGTTGCTGCCAAGAGGACTTTGTACCATGGATTTTTTTGAACACGCTTCATTCAGCCAACTTCCCACCCACCACATCTTCCAC